>NC_041216.1:9323748-9400047 GCF_002837175.3 Physeter macrocephalus | reverse complement strand
AGGTCTTCTGCCCATTTTTGGATTGGGTTGTTTGTTCTTTTGTTATTGAGCTGCAAAAACATGCCCTCTTATTTGCTGGTGAACAAAGTGGCAAGAACTTTCTGGAGCGATATTTGACAACCTTTATAAAAAGCCTTAAAGATCACACATTTCCTTTAACTTAGCAATTCTACTTCTAGATATTCTAAGGTAATAGAGATGTATACAAAGATATATGTATACTATATTGAATTACTATTCATGAGAGTGAAAAATAAGAAAACAATCTAAATGTTCAATAATAGAGAATTCATTACATACATTTTAAATAACTATATGATAGACTTTTATGCAGCACTTAAAAATCCTATTACAGAGGAAAATAAAAGGAGAAATGCTCACAATGAACATTTTAATAAAAATATGTACATTGTTGTGTTCAAAATGTAAAAGATTAAGTCCAAGTAGACATAAAGACTGGAAGGAAATACACCCCACCTTTTCAGTGGTTCTTTCAGGGTGGTTTTTATTTTAATTCTCTATACAATTAATTTGTCTTGCCGCTAAGTTTTCTACAATGAAAGTGCAACATGTTTATCATTAGAAAAACAGGTTGGGTCTCAATATCAACCCACAGGGGAGTGCTATACCACTTGGGGGGTTGTAGACACAGCTTGGGGTGAGGGTAGCCTCTGAAGCTTCCTTCTATGTGGTGCTATCAGGAGCTGACGGCAGCAGCGTACCACAAACACAAAGGTGTGGCCCCACCTGTGGCCACGCCCCGCTCACAGGGCCTCCTTCCTCCTTCCCCTCCACGCCCCTGCCTACCACCCTCACCCTGCCGGCCCAGCCCTGGGTACCTGTGTGGGAGCCCGAGAGGGAGCCGAGGAGCTGAGAGTGCGGGTTGTGGCCGTCATGCACCTCCACCACGTCGTTGAGGGCCGTGTAGAAGAAGGCAAACTGTCCAAACACCACTGCGGAGGAGACACGGTGTAGAGAGCTCAGGGGCAAGACGGGGCGGCCGTGCCGGGGGGAGCCCTGGACAGCTGGAGGAGCAGGGCAACCTCAGAGGAGGTTGTCGGTTCATGGGGCTAATGCTTGCTGAGCCTTTCCACTGGCTGATTAGACACTGGGTACAGGGATGCGGGGACCTGGGAAGGGTCGGGCTGGCAGTCTCCACACAGGTCAAGATGACACTGTGGACTGCACGAGCAGCCAGGCTAACCCTAGTCCTTTCTCAAGTTGCAGTGGCAGCAGCTACTCTAGGAAAAGGAAGAGCCTTTCCGTAACTTCCCCCGTATTCCATGTTGATCTCAGGACCCTGTATTTTCCTTCACTTCTTCTTCGAAGATCCAGCCAATGAGGGCATCCCCTGGATACAAGATCCCACACATTTAAGAGGAATGAGGGTGCTGAGTAGCAGCCTTCTCCTGGGGAAGGAGCGACTGTCCATGGAAGAGGCACACATGTCTACCGCATTCCCCTCTGGCAAATCCAAGGAAAGAGGCAAAATGACATGTATTGAGCACCTCCTCTGTGCTCGGTACCATGCTTGCCATGTAGGTCATCTTCTTCAACCCTGACTCTTCCAGATATCTGATTTTATAGACAAAGAAACCGAAGCTCAGAGGCTGAGCTCCCCAAGGCCACGCAACTAGCTCATGGGAGGGGGCTGTAAAACTGGTGGACCGTGACCTTGAGGAGTCCCCTTTCAGACAAGACCTAAGGGCCCTGTCATTTGATGGCTATCACAGGGGCTTTCCTCAAGTGTCCCATCTCTGCCAGTCACTGCTGGAGGGGGCTGGGGTTACTGCCCCTGTGGGGCCATGGGGGGCACAGCTCCATTTCAGACCCTGGTACATTCTGCTTGCACTGGTCTCCCATTTGGCTGGGTGCATCTGAAAGCAAGTACCAGGGTAAGCCCTTCTCTGTTTTGGCTTAAGCCTTGAGCATGTAGGAAGTCGGATGTGCGTGCATGTGCCTGTGTGTGTGTGTGTGTGTGTGTGTGTGTGTGTGTGTGTGTGTGTGTGTGTGTGTGTGTGTTGAGGCTGGGAGGGACTTAGGCCAAGGAGTTGACTGCCTGCGGAAAGAAAGCATTTGCAACGATGAGGATAGTAGTGAGTGGAGTGAGAGATTTTTAGCTCTCAACTCACGGGCAGAGGGGAAGGAGGGAGAGCCTGTTTTGGTGCCCTGAAAATGGGCACTGGGCTTCCCTGGTGGCGCAGTGGTTGCGCGTCCGCCTGCCGATGCAGGGGAACCGGGTTCATGCCCCGGTCCTGGAAGATCCCACATGCCGCGGAGCGGCTGGGCCCGTGAGCCATGGCCGCTGAGCCTGCGCGTCCGGAGCCTGTGCTCCACAACGGGAGAGGCCGCAGCAGAGGGAGGCCCGCATACCACAAAAAAAAAAAAAAAAAAAAAGAAAATGGGCACTGAGTGAGGGGTGGTGGCAGGGATATTTCCACACTCTCCCCTACAGAGGTGAACAGGATGGGCAAGGTTCCCGATTTCACACAGTGTGCATTCTAGTCGGAGGAGACAGTCAAAAGTGAAAAAACAAAACAAAACACTTAAGCAAATAGATAAACAAGATAATTTCAGATAGTGTTAAATTTTAGAGGGAGTGGGAGAAAAGTGATAAGGCAAGGCAGTCCACTTCAGATAGGGGATCAAAGAAAGATCTATGAGGAGAGGGTGTTAAGGCTGAGACACAGGCTGGGGACAAGTATTTCCGACCTGAGGCAAAAATCTGCACCTAAATCCCTGGGCTTAGCATCAGTAAAAAAGAGAAGATGCTTGGGACAGATCACGACGCCTCCTAGAATCAGCTCTCCACATACAGGTTCCAGCTCAGTGAAACTGCCCAGACTTGGGGCTGGGTGCCTGCAAAGGCATGAGCTCCTTATTACTGGAGGAATTAAGTACAATGTGCAGCCCAGCTATCAAGGATTCCGCTCTGGGTGGCAGGTGGGATTGGACAACCTTTCAGTACTTTTCTAACTGTGATCCTACAGGTCAAAAGCTCCTGCCACATGAATGTGCTGGGGAGCGTGTGCCCACGCACACGAGTGTGCAGGTGCTGGTGTGGGAGTGGTGCCCGGTGGCAAGAGCTGTGGGTAAAGATGAGGCTGGGAATTTACAGAGGGCAGAAAACACGTCTCTCTCGTCTCTGCAGCTCTGGTTCCCAGCAGAGTGCGAGGTCCCTAGGAGGTGCTTAATAAATGTTTGGTGAATGATCAGGCCTTGCCCCGTGCTCAGTCCATCCTATCTCTTGGGAAAAAGCAGCCAGTTCTCTGCAGGCTGCCCCATCTCAGATGGTCAGGATATACAGATGACCTTTACCCCACTAACGCCAACTCTGTTTAGAAATAGTTGTTCCTCTTCCTACAAAGAGGAGATCCAGGGAGAAAGCAGCCCGGCCAGTCACTGATTGCCCGGGTACAACCAGCCTGTGCCCCTCAGGAACTTCCTGAATCCTCCAGAGCTGCCAGGACTCTTAACTGTCCCACTGCTAACCAGGTGACAAGGCTGGCTTCTTTTTGCCGGGGCCTCTTGGAATCTGGAGGGTTCTTTGCCTTTGCAGGGCCCTGACCTGCTCCTCTCTTTTTTTCTTGCTCATCCTACCAATTGCTGCTGGACCAGGCTCCCGCTCACAGACGGAACAGTGGAATGATGGGGCGCCCAGCTCCCTCACCTGTACGTTCAAGTCCAGCTCAGTCCCACTCCTTCCCTTCTTCCTGGCCCTCCGCCACCCTCCCCTGGGTTCCCCAGTCAGCCTGGGTCTGCAGCACCTCTATGCAGACCTGGGCTGGGCTAGGGAGCCCCTGGTGCACCCTGCCTTCCCTCTGTCCTGGCTGGTCCTCCCTAACCATCCCACCCTTGGTTCCAGCAGGTCTCACTGGTCTCTTCCTCCCGTGTGTATCAGGAGTGTACTCTACAGCCCACTGAAGAGCAACGGCACGCAGCTGTCCTCTGAGGGAGACTGCTTGGCCCATTGGCACAATAGGAGTGGATACAATTTGGAGTGGAATTGGAAGGCGTTGGAAAACATAAACAAATATACACAAAATCCATACCGTAGTCCTTGGGCACGGTGACAAAATACAGGCAGATCTGTCCACTGGTGTAGTTCTGGGGGTAGTTAGGGGACAAGACCACTCCATCTGAACCCACATACTGTCCCCCACAGGGGGCTGAAAAAGAAATCAGATAGAGGGCCACGTGACCTCACGGGCCTCTCATCAGCTGTCCACCCTCCGTCTGCTCTCTCAGCCTGACCTTCTGGCCCTGGTGGGGCTGCTCTGAGGTCTGAAGCCACTAATGTGGAGGAGGGGAATTCTGGGGACATGCCCTGCCCTGCCCTGCCCTGCCCCGCCCTGCCCAAAGACATCCATCCCTGGCGTGGCATGTGGCCTGACCCCTGCCCCCCGCCCCATGATGCTACCAAGGGCCCTCCTGGGTGCCGGCCAGTCCTTGCCCTCTAACTAGTGACACTGGCATTGGTCCCTGGAGGCCCAGCCTTGGTGAGCACTTTAGGAACCTCTTCTGCCTACAGGTGGGACCCGGAGATGGTCTGCCACCCCACGGCTGATGTCTGACCTGGGCACTTAGTGTCTGCACGACTAAGGAGCAGAGGTTTGCCCAGAATAGCCTGCTGGGAGCAGACAGCTCACGCGACCCAGCCATGGTCCCAGTCCCACGAGGGGTGGACCTCAGAGCCAGCCTCTCCCACCTGGGCAAAGGGGCCTCCTTACTTTTCAGCTTAGGTGGCCGCCATGCTCCTGAAGTTCCGGCACTCCATCCTATCCCTTTTGTCCAGACCCCATGGCTAACCCAGCTGCCCTTGGAGTTAGCCCACCCTGCTGGTCTTAGCTTTACACATCTGAACTCTCAGGGATTTCCCCTAGGACCGGGAACAATCTCAGGGTCACTTTTAGATTCCCCTCTCCCTGGTGTGGGCTGCTGGCATGTCTCGGGCCACCGCTGAGGACATCTATTGGAGTGGGGATGAGGACACTATGTGATCTGAGAGAGATGACACATTGACGGGGACTGGTACACCTGGGGAATTTCCAGCCCTTCTCATTCATGGTGAGCCCAAGGAGCCCTCCTGTGAGGCCCATGTCCTGCCTGCCCCTTCCCCTAGCCTCCAGCCCCTTCTGCCTCTGGCATGCCTTAGTTCCCTCCACCCCAGCCCTGGGCTCCAGCACCTGTGCACACTGGCTGGGGATGATTCCACACTGGCTTCCCATCAGGCCCCAGGATGCAGCTCAGGGTGGAGGAGCCCTCCACCTCATAGCCTCCCTGGCAGTAGTAGGTGATGGAGGAGCCCAGCTTCAGGTCGGACCCCACTCGCGTGCCATTCTTGATGGGACCAGGATCGAAACATGACTCCCGTGGGTTTTCTGGAAAAAAAAATAAACACGTATATACACACACAGACACATATACACAGAGAGCTCATAAGTGGCCTAATCCCAGGGCACAGGACCTATGGGGAGAGCCTGACTCTGATTAGCCACAGAACGCATGGGGATTTGGGGACGATGGATGTATTCTCTTCAGGTCTGGAAACCTCTCTAAATGTGGTTACAGACTAGGGCTGGAGAATGAAATAATGCCATTTGCAGCACCACGGGTGGACTTGGAGATTTTCATACTAAGTGAAGTAAGTCAGAGAAAGAAAGACAAATATCGTATGATATTACTTACATGTGGGATCTTAAGAAATGATACAAATGAGCTTATTTACAAAACAGAAACAGACTCACAGACTTTGAGAACAAACTTATGGTTACCAAACAGGAAAGGTTTGAGGGTGGGGGGGATAAATTAGGAGTTTGGGATTAACAGATACACACTATTACATGTAAAATAGATCATCTACAAGGACCTACTGTACAGCACAGGGAACTCTGCTCAATACTCTGTAATAATCTATATGGGAAAAGAGTCTGAAAAAGAATGGATATATGTATAACTGAATCACTTTGCTGTACACCTGAAGCTAACGCAACATTGTAGATCAACTCTACTCCAATACAAAATAAAAATTAAATTAAAAATTAAAAAAAAGAAAGAAACTAGGGCTGGAAGTCATTTTGGAGAGTGAAATCTCCGTTCTTCTCCCCACATTCTTGCCCTAACCCACAAAGGAGGGAGTTGCGGCTACACCTTTGAGGCTGTCTCTCACCCCTGATTCACTTCTCCCCCGGGAAGGCACGTGCTGCTCTGACTGGTGGGAGCTGACAGTCCTAGGATCGTGTCTCAGTAGTGACCAGGTCACTGTGGTGAAGGTCAGTGCTTAGGCACGGTCCACCTTTGCTCAGCTTTTATCCTGCACGCTCAACATGGCGGCCTCCTGGTTTTCTGTCTGTGTGGGAAGCAGGGACGCTTTTGGAGATGCTTTCTCTTCTCTTTCTTTTGCTGACAGCTGTGTTGCTGGCTGGGTAAGTAGGTGGAGCTGATACCAGCTTTGCAGGCTGTTATATCCATACCTTGAAGGCACTTCTGAGTGTATGGGTACTGATATTTAGATTTAGAAAGAAAGTAGGAAACCCCGTTTTAGCCTCTGGCATGAGTCCAGATCTCCAATGCAGTTTTCCAGGGCTTTGCATTGGGGTACTGAGTGTTTGCCAGCTTATTAAAACAGCAGTATTTTTCCGTTTGACTACTGATGCTTATATGTCTTCCCAATCAGGCATACCGTGGCTGCACCTACGCTGCATCCACTCTGTCCCTGGCACTGGACAACAGTGAACTTGTTGCTGCCAGAGCCACTGAGAGTATTAGCTGGGGCTCCAAGTCTCTGGAGAAGGACACTCACTGCACAGCCTCCCTCCCAGCAGCTGGAAATCCCGAACAGCTCCTGGGAGCCAACGTTCACATCCATCTACTGCTGCCTTTCCTCATCCTCCTTGTTCCCGAACCACTGATGGTCAAGAGCCCTGTCGTCAGGGCTGGGCAGTGTCAGGAGAATGCAACAGAGTATCAGGATACCATCGAAACCCTGGAGGCTACACTGCGGAAGGGTCTAGAGATGGGGATTCACAAAAGGTGCCGACAGCCCTTGCAGGAGGAACCAGAAATTCAAAGGGCAGATTTAAGGAGGAAAGAGCCAGAACAGAAGGGATCGGAGTTCAGAGATGAATAGGTCAGGAGGAATTTCGCTGAGGTCTGTCCTTGTCACCTGGGTACCTTTAAGCTGCGTGTATAAGAGGCAGGCATAGCCTTGAGGGTGTTGCTCAGCTGCAGATCAGCCCGTTGACTGATGGGATGGGACTCTGAGTCTGTGATTCAGTCAAGTCTAGACACCTGCATTTGTGCCCTGATGGTGGGATGGCCCTGCTCATTGTTTTTGGCCTCTAGGCCCTGCCTAGAGCTTATTTAGGATGGAGCAGTCCTGGATACATTACTAAATTTAAACTCAGGTGGGACCCAGAAAATGGCTCCTCACCTAACAGAGGACCCCTCAGTGGTTTCCTCATGTGCCCTGTGATGTATCACCTTGTCCCCCACTTCAAAGCTGTCCTCCCCCAAAGCTTAGTGGCTCTGGCCAGAAGGCAAATGACCATTGGGTGGCCCATTTGCGAATTGCAGAGATACAGGGAACTGTCACCAGGTCTTCTATTTCATCTGTCTTTTTAATAAATTCAGAGTGGGTCAAATCTTATTTGAAGTTCAGAAAAATTAAGTAACGTGGAACCAAGTTCACATAGCTCATAAGAGGCAGAACAAGCTGTGGCACTCAATGTCCATCCCCCCACTTCATCCTTATAATGGAACCCAGGTTTTATCCAGAGTATCAAGGCCCCAGCTAAGATATATACCTTCCAGCCTCCCAGGCAGCTAGATCTGGCCAAAGAGAAGTAAACACAGTCAGGTCAGGTCGTTGCCTTCCGTCTCAGAGTAAAAGCCAAAATCCTTACAAGTCTACAAGGCCCTGTACCTTCTGCCCCAGTCCTGCCCTCTATGACCTTGATTCCTATTTGCTAACTTTGCTCCAATCACATTGACCTCTGTGTACAGAACATTTCCCCATCTGCACGGCTCCCCTGTTACCCCTTTTAGGACTTAGCTCAATGACACTTCCCTGATCAGCTCTTTAAAACTGTGATGTTCCTCTCCCCAACACTCCCCATCACCCTTCTCTGTTTTATTTCTCTGCACTGAGGTCAATATTATCTCATGCACCATATAGTTACCTTATTTTCTCTATCTCCCTCCACTAGAATGTAGGTTCCACGAAGGCAGTTTTCCAGTTTTGTTCACTACTGTGGTCCAGTGCCTGGCATACGATTGGCACTCAATAAACATTTCTTAAATGGATACGTGTGGGACTTCTAGAAAGGCTGCTTAAGGGAAAGTGACTCAGGTGAGAGAATGCTCAATGACCCTTCCTTCTTTCCTCCCTTCCTCCTTCCCTCAGTTTGGAACTCAGACATGATGGCTGGACCTCCAGTCACCACCTTGGACGCTGAGATAACCCTGGGATGGGAACCACGCAGCAGGTAGAGCAGAAACAAGAGGAGCCTAGGTGGAGCCACTTCAACAGCCCTGGATGACAATACCCAGATTTCTTTTACAGGAAGAATAGACTTCTACCTCATATAAACAACTGTGCTTTTGGGTACCTGGCACACTAGTGTACCCAGCTGGGTATGACTGCCCCGAACTTTACACTGTGTCAGAAAGTCCTTTCCTCCCTTCTCTGTGTGGCAAACTCCTACACTTTTCAGCGCCACCCTCTCCTGAGCAAGTGTCCTGAACGTTGCCTTCTCTCTGGCAGAATTCCATTTCTCTTTTTTTGATTATCTTGGTAGGTTGTCTAAGGGTATTTCTTTCTAGTGGGTTCTGAACTCCTGGAGGACAGAAATCAATCATCTATTCTTCTCATGACCCTGGCAACTAGCACAGAAGTTGGCCCTAGGGCTCTATCTGGCACATAATAGGGGCTTAATAAATGGATGCTGAGTTGATTGGCTGAACAACTCCGGGCTTAGAAAATCAACAGCCACATCAATGATCCAACTACAGATTCTATTCTACCATTGCTCACACGTCAGAGCAAGAAGAGCTCATCATTCTAAGCATCATCACATTAATAATAATGACAAGGCTAATGATAATGATGATAGCCCCTTACACAGGAATATCACTTTGTAATTTTCAAAGCACTTTCCAATCTGTTGTCTTATTTGTGTCTCATAATAGCCTTTGAAGCAGGCAGGGCCAGGTACGCTACTGTTCCGGTTATAGATGAGGAATGTGGTGATCAGAGAGGCTAAATGAGTTTTCCAAGCCATTCAACTATTAAGAGGTAGAATTAAAACCAAAATCAGGTCTTCAGGCTGCCAAACCAGAGCTCAGCTGTGAATGATAAAACTAAATGACTAAAACAGCATGATGATAATAATAAACCCCAAGCCCTCCAAAATGGGAAAATAAAAAGAATCAGATTCTTTTTGTCCTAATAGATAAGGCCCATTTCCAAACACCGTAACAGCAAAATACTGAAAATAACAACCCAGACAGTAAGGAACTTTTAAAAAGGTTGGATTAGAGCCATCCACTGAAATATAAGCAATCTTTGAAAAGAATAGCAAACGTCTTTGACTACTAATATGGAAAGATGCCCAAGATCTATTGCTGGGCAAAACCCAAAACAAAGCAAAAAAAAAAAAAGCCAACCCATGTTATAGAGTAGTATATATGGTGTGATCCCCATTCATATAGAACAGGGATCTGCAAACTACAGTCCACTGACTCGCTGCCTGTTTTTGTAAATAAAGTGTTACTGGAACACAACCATACCCGTTTGTTTACATATCGTCTATGGCTGTTTTAGCATTACAACAGCAGAAGTGATGGCAACACAGACCATCTGGTCTGCTAAGCCAAAAATATTTACTCGCTGGCCCTTTACAGAAAAAGTTTGCCAACCTCTGGTATAGAATGTATGTTATTTATATGTATATAAAACATTTGGAATGAGATAACAAACCATTAACACTGGTACTTCAGGGGATGGTAGTATGGGGAGATGTTAAGTTTTTAGAGCACATCTTATATGCTTCTGTATTATTTGAATTTTTCCAACAAACATGTGTTACTTTGAAATAAGCATAAATGAAGAGATCTTGAATTTAGAAAGACAGACCATGGGAGAGCTGGGTGGTGGGAGTAGTCATGGCAGGAGCAGATGTGGAAAGCCGGTGGTAATTCCTCGGCCTACAGTGTTACTTCCAAGGGCTTGAAAGAGAAAATAGGTACTTTTTAGTACCTTTCAGTAAAAGATGACTCATCTTGGCCTTTCCTGAGTTATTTCAGATTCTCTAACACTTGCTTTGAACTCTTCATCCTTCTGTCTGAAACCCTCTCCACTCTTGCTCTTACACAGGGGGCTTCTTCTCAACCTTTAGGTCTCTGTTCACGTGTTACCTGCTTGGTGAGGCCTTCGCCATTCTGAAGTGGGCTCCCCATTTCTCTTTCTTAGGATAGTTTGTTCTTTCCTAACTTATGCTTCTCGCTTCTTGTTCGTCTCCTTATTTACTGTCTGTTTCCCTCACTCATCTTTACATTCCCCTCGGGTGGGGACCCTGACACTTTTGTTCACCTCTGTGTCCTCTGCACGCAGCACAGGGCATGGCATGAAGTAGGAGCTTAATAAGTATTTGTTGAATGAATGAATGGTTACTAGACACGTGTATGGATGTCCTAGCCTGTCCCTCCCTCCCCAGGAGGAGGCTACCACACCTGCTGCAAGATAAGAATAAAGGTCCCTCCCACCCATCCTATTGGTTTCTCTGGCCTGAAAAAAGACACTAAACCTCCCTGGGACTCATTTTTAATAACTGTGTTCAAGAGACAGGATCCTCCTCCTTCCCTTTGCATCCTTCTAGCAGAGGGTAAAACTACCCAGGAGGCTGCATTCAGATGAGAAGTGTGCCAGAGCATGGTGTAATAGAAATCCACAGTTGACATGACTGCATTCAGAATCATCTCTTAGAAGGCCTGCCCAGAGATGACTAACATAGCACAGCCACCTTCCAGGAGCTTCCAAGGGAACAGAGACATCTACAAATCCACCCCACCCACCCATCTTTGCCTTGTAATCAGGTGGGCTTCCAACATCCCATTTGTAGTAGAAATGTCTGTCAGCCTAGGATGTGAACTCCATGGAGGCCGGGACTTTGTTTTGTACCCTGCTCTGTTCTTAGCCCCTATAACAGTGTCTGGCACATAGTAGGTGCTCAATAAATATTATTGAGTGAACAAATGAATCAAAATGTCTGATCTGCCTTTGTCCCTTATGCAAAAGCCTAATCCACCACCTAATCCACCTAATGACACCACTCAGTGGATACCTGACTTAAGCGTGTCAATCTGATGGTCCTCTGGGATTTGGAGTTGGGCTACAAACTGGGAAGTGATTCAAAGCCAAGAGTGAGGCAGCCCTACTGTCCTAGGAGAATGGAGAAGCAATGAAAATTGATCTGCAGAGAAAGGCGAATGTAGCACGTACTCAGAAAGGAGCAGGGAGGAGACGGAGTGGCCCCGGAGATGGAGGAGGGTGATTTCAACCTCCGATTTTCCCATCCTGATTGTAATCCCCTTGGGAGGTCATGCTTCCTGTCCTTGGGCTCTTGTATTCTAAAAATGTATTCCCTTTCCGTGTTAAGTGAGAGTGAGTGTTTATCATCTGTATTGTTAAAATACAGAATGCTCTTTAGCTTAAATCAGTTTGGCTGTTAGTTGTTTTCTTATAATAAAGTCTTCTTTCTGTCTCAAGTTGGTTTAAGTGTTTCTGTTTTTCACATTTTTTTATAATAAATTGCTCCCTTTTCTGCTTAAGTTGGTCTGAGTGAGTTTCTTGATATGAACTAAATGATGCCTCACTAAGATGGGATGAAACTGTTTCTGCTTCCCCCTTGGGAAGCTGGTGGGAAATGGGGAAAGGGCCCTGGTCTGTTCACCTTGGGTCAAAGGAGGAGTTGACATGGGTCAGAGAATGGTTTTCACTGGGCTAAGCCCAGCTGAGTCTGGCAACACCTCTCCAAGTTGGTCCTCAAACACCTCCCAGAGCAGAACCCTTGAAGCCACAGCTCCTAGGAGACCCAGATCCTCAGCATTAGTGGAGCCCTGGATCTCTCTGCCTTTGGACAGAAGATGGCTTCTAGATAGAGGAGGTCAATTCTTCTTTTCCTAAGAATCCACACCTGCCTGAGTGTGCAAGTCCTCCATAGGCTACCATCTCAGTCCAGGGTGTTCTATGGACTCACAGGGAGTAGAGTGTCTAAATTCTTTGCCATGGATTGGAGAAGTATACAGGACACACATACACACACATCACGAATATTCATATATTTCCCACACTCATATATATATATATATATATATATATATATACGTATATATATAAATCCCACACTCCCATATATATATGTGTGTGTGTACAAAACCTCATATTCATACTTTATATCTTCAATAAACAGAAAAGAAAATCTACTTCATTCTACTGGGCTAGCCCCATGAAGAGAGGTTTTCCCTTCCAAACAAGGGCAGAACGAATGAAATATCCATCACCCAGGAAAAAAAGGCAATGGAATGGAAGAAATTGGATCAAAGTATGTGACAACTACCTACTGGTATGGGGCACGCTGCTAGGTGCTGTGCCTATTGACCAGCCCTCACAACAACCCCTTCATATGGTGTCACCGTCCCTCTTTGACAGACAAGGAAGTGATGTCAGAGAAGTTAAGTAACTTGTTTAAGGCCATATAGGTGATAAGTGATGGCAGTTTCCCCTATACAGATATTGAATATGGGGGAATATCGTCTAGTTCTTGGGATCCAGTAGCAGAGTAGACCCATTCCAGGAATCCAGGGATCCTGGGATATGGAGAAGGAGACCATGGGGTAAGACAGGGTGTCCCTGGGCTCCATCAAATGGGCTACCTGACCAGAGGCTAGGGACATAGTAGAGGGATCACCCATGTTAGGAGGTGCGTAATCTGAGAAGGAAGGAAGGAGGGCAGCTCCAGTTCTCACCAGGTACCTCCCACCCCAAGCAGACACATTTATTTGGCACTTGTACCACAGATCCTCATAAGGTGGTAGAGGGTGCCCCTCCCCTCTCCCCAGTAATTGGCCTCCTTCAGCTGCTTGCCTGGTTCAGATGGCAGCCCGGAAGGCTTTATTCTCTGGAGCTGTGTGTTGGATCTGAGGACCCCTCTAGATATGGTCTTGGGCCAACAGCTGAACGTGGAAGGGGCTTCTTTGGGAAAGAGGACCTAGAAGTGTAGCTCTAGCACATGGATTCATGGAGAAGACTTGGGGGAGAGGCGGTCACAGCCAGTTTGCCAGGAACAAGGTGACCAGGGAGGAAGCTGAGGGAGTTTCTGCCCAGTGGCCACTGTAACCAGGGATGATGAAATGCAGTCATCTTGTAAGAGGCTGGAAGTGGTGACATCTGGGGTAAAATTTTAGAATCTCTGTGATGTAGGAGACCCAGGTGGGACGAGTCAGGTGTGGCTCTGGTCATTGCTAAGGCCTGGCTGGGGTTAAAGGATCTCACTTGTGGTGGCTCCAGGTGCCATGTTTGTGTGACTTCTGGCTGTGCTCAGCCACTTGAGTGTGCATTTAATAAAAGATGCAGTTGTGCAAGGTTTAGGCATTGGAAGGACAGGGGGGCAGGAAAATTGAGGGGACTGATGAGAGTGTGATTAAAGAGATGAATAATAATAAAATGATGATGATGATACGGCAGTGGGGATGGTGGTGGGAGGAGCAACGGGGTTCCCAGGCTGAGTCTAAGTCATGCCTTCGGTTAGAATGCCACAACTTGTGAGTGTGTTTGTTCTGACATCAGCGTGTGGAGATTGAGTACAGGAGGTTTATCGAATGGCAGGTGTCTGGAGGAAGAGAGGAGGGCAAAGTATCCACTTCCCAGGCCAGCCCCATGAGAAAAGATGACCACAGGCAAAACATTCTCTAACTTGTACACCAAGCATCTTCTAGGACTGTGTCTGACACACGGCAAGCGATGGAGAGTTACGAGGATTTCGGTGAGTTGATGGATGTGAACTGCTCAGGACAGTGCTGGCAGTTGGCAGGTGCTAAGTTAACTACCATTATGATTGGGATTGTTTGTGAACTCGTGTGAGATATTCCCAGGAGTTGCCACAAATATTTAATTAAGGGACACCTTAAAAGGTTGCTGAGGTCCCACATTATGCAAGTGGGGGACATGAGCCGGGAGCTTTTTAATTTTAACTGGTACTGTGACCCCATTTGTACACACAGGCTGATGAGGCCTGGGTGAACTTGGGTTACCGTAGCAATAATAAAATCGATCATCTCAACAGGATCTACAGAGTGTTTAGTCCATAGCGGGCATTATCCTCACACATTTCATTTATACGTATAAAATATCTTCTGCAATATAACTATTATTACCACCATTTTATAGATGGAGAAATGGGTTCCAAGAGATAATAATTTGCCAAGTTCACAAATCAAGCAAAAAATGGAGCTAGGATTTGGATAACGGGGCCTGGGCTAGTTAGAGAAGAAGAAAAGGTCAAAAAGAGAATAGCAGAGTAGAAGAAGGTGGGGTGCTCGAGAGCCTGGAATACCCCTCCTGCTGCTGCTACCGTGTGAACATTACAAAATGTTTGTAAGGGGCCAGAGCCCAGACCAAGGGCTTTCATGCATGGACTCATCAATTATGTTTCTGTGCTGTAGGAATTATTCGACCATTATTTTACAGATGAAGAGATGGAGTTTCGGAGAGGTTCAATAACTTGCTCAAGGCCACACAGTAAGCATGAGCCTCGCACCCCGTTGATCTGTCAATGCTCTTGACTGGGCAGGGACCAAGACCTGTCTTTGTAAGCAAATTTTTATTAGAACACAGCCATGCTCATTGCTTTCTGTTCAGTCTTTGGCTGCTTTCATGCTACAAGGGCAGTGCTGAGTAACCGAGATAGACTGCATGGCTCACAAGCCTGAACTATTTACTGTCTGGCCCTTTAAGAAAAAATTTGCCACCCTGGGCTCTCGACCCTCACACTCTTCAGCTCGCCTACGTTAATCTAAAAGTGGAATGAGGATAAAAGGATGGGATAGCTGGAGGGATGAGAAAATGTGATCAGGAGGTATCAGAAAGCGTCCAGTCTATGACAAGGAGCTAGAGGAGAGCTGAGGAATGGCCTTGGGACAAAGGTCCAGGCACTGTGACCTCAGGAGCTGGATGGGCTGTCCACATGGGTGCTGAAGTTATGCAGGAGGGTGGAACGCTTCGGGGTAGAGAGGAGGACTGAGCCTCATATCAGAACCCTCAGCAGATGCAGGGGCGTGGCAACGAAGATGTCAGCTGATGGCATGAGCTGAGGTTAGGAGACTCAAGGAGACCTAGGCATGATCCTCACAGAACAAGGAGCGAAGGGGAGTAGTGACATGGAAACAGAAATGAGATGCAAGGAAAACGTGAGGCCCCTTTTCTCCCAGGCCTGGGGCACCTGGCTGTGAGGGACTAAGCCACCCAGAGGGCCACAGAGAGGCAGGGGCTCTGCAGGTGGCAGCGGGCTCCCCGTGATCCTGTCCAGCGCTCTCCTTGCCACACTACACCTTCCCCACCCCTGGCCAGGTCTGGCCAGCCCTGCTCTCAGTCACCTCTGCTCCCCGGGCCCTCGTCACCTCTGCCCCCGGGGCCCTCGTCACCTCTGCCCCCAGGTGCCTCGTCACCTCTGCCCCCGGGGCCCTCACCTGTGTAGTCGATGACGAAGCCAGCGTTGCTCAGCGACGCGTCGCTGCGGAAGGCTAGGAAGAGGCTGTTGCTGCTGCTTTCGATGCGGCCTGGGAGCTGGGAGCCGTAGAAGCTTCCTATGAGGGGGCTGAGAGAGTCCCGTCCATCGTAGATATGGAGGAAGTCATAGCCAGGCTCCAAGTTAAAGCTGGGGAACAAAAACATCCCACCCCCATCCCACTAAGGTCAAATAAAGACGGTACTGGCCTCGGGTTCGACCGAAGGACAGGGCCTCCGTCCCACCAGCGCCCAACCCGAGACCTACTGGCGGGGAGGGGGAGGATGAAGCCCCCGTGACCTCCCAATAGGGAGAGAAGATGGATAAGGCAGCCTCGGGCGGAGGAACCAGATTCTGGCATCGGTGTCCAGAAAGCTGGAGTTGAAAACCTATTTTAGCTGGAGCTAAAATATTTTAAAAAATTGAAATATATTTGACATGGCATGTACATTTGAGGCATGCAACATGTTGATTGGATACATTTGTCCATTGTTGTATGATTGCCATTGTAGCAATAATTAGCACCGCTGACACATCACATAATTATCGTTTCTTTTTAGTGGTTGGAATAATTAAGATCTAACCTATGAGCAAGTTGGATGATGATAACACAATATTGTTGTCTATATTTACTACACTGTGCACAGAAGGGAAAATCAGTTACTAGCTCTACACACAGAGTGGTCAGAACCCAGGTCTCTTACCTGCCTCTAATGTCTTTATACTGTCCATGCTGCACCCCATTTTCTGAGGGGAAAGAGCTACTCCACGAGCCATTCCCAGGCAGGACGGGGCCTATTCTGATGAAGGACCCTCACTTTATTCCTTTACCCTGGGACTGGTTCTCAGCTCTCCTCAGGATCTGCTCCCATCCCACTCCTGGCTCTCACAGGTGTGCCTCTTTCTCAGCAATCCTGACCCTAGTCTAGGAAAAAACTCATTTTACAAACTGTCTTAGCTTAGCAAATTGAATATTAAGAGTTTTTGAGTGTAATTTACCCTATTGGAATGGTTAGCATGAAAATGATGGAAAATACCAAGGACTGGCAAGAACGTGGAGCCACTGGAACGCTCATATCCTACTGGTGGGAGTGTAAATTGGTTCAACCACTTGGGCAAACTGTTTTGCAGTATCTACTAGACCTGAACATATGTGTGCCCTATGATGCAGCGGTGCCACTCTTGGGTGTACATCCAACAAAGGCAATTGGTGCCAATCAAGAGTGTAAAGATGGAAACAACAGAAGTAAATGAGTTTGCAGAGAATAGAGTTCTGATGCAAACTGGTTCATAGCCCAACCAAGGGCTAGGATACTCTGACACTCCACTTGGCAGGACCGAGAACAAAATGGCGGTTCTACCCTTCAGCTAAGACACGGTAGAGAGATGAGGCCATGAAATATCTAGGACAAAAGGGGTAGGGCTGCAGAGAGACAGGACGGGGATCTGGGAGGATTGGAGGTGGAGCCAGGTGTGCACTGGCCTCCCTCTTACACAGCACCCTCTCACACGGGTGTCAGCTGCGGGGTCACCCCACCATTCCTGGGTGGTATGGTCTTCTTGCTCCCATAGTTTAGCTTCTTCATTGACTCTTTCAAAGGGCACCAGGGAAGGGTTTGGGAGTGGGTCAATTTGGGTCACAAATTATGGCTCCATCACTTCCAAAATGCCTTCCATCAATCATCAGGTTTTTATCTGATCACCCTCAGTATGCTGGACACTGTGCAAGGTGCCCAGGATGCAGGGATGTGTCAGACATCACCCCTTCTTCAAGACAGTGATGGATCTGAAGGAAATGACAGACGTGAAGACAACAAAGTCTAAAGTCTGTACAGGCATGTGGGAACACAGCACCAAGTTTGTGGGGGAGGATGGGAATGAAGTTTGTCTTGGGCGTTAAAAGACCCTCAGCGATTGGACAAGGAGGGAAAAGGAAGTCGCTATGAAGGGAGAAACAGAAGCAAAGTCACGAAGGCATGAAATAGTTTTGGAGACTGTGAGTAGCTCAGTCTAGCTGAAGCTCAGGGGTTAGACGGGGTGGGGTTAGGACTGAGTGGGGGAACTGAGGGGATAGGTAGGCAGGGGCCAGATGGCTTGGAATGAAACTCAAAAGACTGGACCAAAAAAATATCCCAAAACAAAACAAACAAAAGGTTTGGAACCTTAATTTATAGAGAAGAAGGAGCCATTATAGGATTCAAAAATAAAGGATACACTTGTTTCTTTGTTTGTT
Organism: Physeter macrocephalus; assembly: GCF_002837175.3. Taxonomy (NCBI): domain Eukaryota; kingdom Metazoa; phylum Chordata; class Mammalia; order Artiodactyla; family Physeteridae; genus Physeter; species Physeter macrocephalus. The sequence continues at coordinate 9,382,032 of NC_041216.1, read as the reverse complement.
TTTGAACAGAGGTATAATTTATACACCATGAAATAATCAGCTCTAAAGTAAATCACTCTCAGTTTTGACACATGTATATCAAGATCCAGAAGGTTTCCACCATCCCCCAAATTTCCCAGGTTCCCCTTCCCAATCAGTCTTCCCCGCCCCCAGAAGATACCACTGAACTGATTTTTATCACCTTGATTAGTTTTGCTGATCCTAAAGTTTCATATTAGTGGAATCATACATTATGTACTCTTGTGTGTCTTCTTTCAGTCAGCGGGAGATTTTGAGATTCATCCACGTTGTTGCATGTGTCAGTAGTTCATTTCTTTTTATTGCTGAGTAGTATATTACCGTATGTTAAAATGGAAAATGAGGCACATATTTCAGCGTTTTCCAGTGTCAACATCACACTGACAGCTAGCTAAAGACGAGATTGGCACAGAAGGCAAAGATGGGGAGGAACCAGTTAGGAGCCTATGGCAGTAATTCAGACAGAAAACAATAAGGGCTTCAACCAAGCCAGCAGCCGGGAGAATGGAGAAGAAGGGAAAATCGGAGGTTAAGGCAGCGGAGGCTCCATGCCTTGGCCACTAACAGAAAGAGCAGTGAAGGTGGATGATGGGGCCGCTCCCCCATTTTCAGAATAGAGTTCATCTGTGGGGAGAAGCAGGAGGCTTAGTTTTGCATGTGTTGTAATTGAGGAGCCTGCAGGCATCAGACAAAGACCATACAACAGTTGGCTATGGAGCCTGCAGCCCACAAGAGAGTTTGGGCGGGTGGTAGAGGGGAGTCTCCAGTTTACAAGAGAAGAGTGAAGCATCGGAGTGGATGAGCTTGTCCAGGAAGGAGGTGTGGCGAGAAGACAAGGAATCTGTGACAGAGCTTGGCAAAGGGCAAAGGGCACGAAAAAGAAGCCACAAAGCCCCGGAAGGAGCTGGAGGGCCAGCGGGGAGTAAGTCCACAAAACCAAGGGGAGAAGCAGGGGAAGGATGGAGGGAGTGATGAAAAGGATAAAGCATGGAAAGTGCTATTTGGTTTGGCAGCCAGGAGTGCATGGGAGTTTCAGAGGAGTTTCCAGTGGAACCGTGGAGGAAGAAACCAGATGTCAGTGATGTGAAAGTGAACAAGAGGTGAGCAAGGAGAGAAAAGCAGAGACAATTCTTTTGAAGAGTTTGCTTTTAAAAGAAACCAAGGAGATCGTGCCGGAGCTTGAAGGGGGAGCAGCTGAGAGACACCTGGGCTGTTCCTACACTGGGGAGGCGGATGGGAGAAGCCGGTGAGAGCAGAGGAGGAGAATTCAGAAGGGCAGGGGAGAAAGGACCCAGCAGTGCCCTACTTTCTGCATCCTAGCATCTTAGCATCATCAGAGGTTAAAAGAAAGAAAAAGAAATAATAATAGCTACTTCATAAATTATCCTAAGGATTAAATGAGACAATAATATGTGTGAAGCCACGGAGCACAGTGCTGGGCACACAGGAGATGTTCAATAAATGCTGGTTTCTCTCCTTTTCTGGACTCCTTCACCCCCCTGGGATGAAACCCCGCTCACAGCAGACCTATGTATACTCACCCAGAGACCCGGGTGTGCACCCCTCGCTGCTCTGAACCCTCCATCTCCCACCGGGAGGAAAGGTACATACATGTTAAATACCAGGGCGATGACGTAGTCTGGAGAGACGGTCACCTTCCAGTCACACTCCTTGCCTGGCGGGTAGGGTTCTGGGTAATTTGGTGACAGGATGACTCCCGATGGTCCCGTCAGGTCTCCCCCGCAGGGAGCTGAGGAGAGAGGAAGATGAGGATGAGACTGTCCCCTTCACCTGGTCACCTTTCAGTGGGTATTTGTAGAGGAGGGACTGCGTCTGATACACCTAAATTAGAACTTGGCTCCAGGGGCCCAGGGGAGGGTGGATTTTAATGGGCGTGAGGTTTCACCTTCCAGTGATGGAGGTGTTTGGAACAGGATAGAGGAGGGGCTTGTACAGCATTGTCAATGTACTAAATGTCACTGAACTGTTCATTTTTCAATGGTTAATTTTATGATATGGGAATTTCACCATGCTGTTATTAAAAAACAAAACCAGAATACCTGGCTCTGCCACTTCCTGGCTGTGTGACCTTAGGGAATTTACCTAACCTCCCTGGACCTCAGTGTCCTTCCTCTATTGCACAGATAATACCTCTTTCATGGGGTAGTTGTAAAGATTTTAGAGATGTCTGTTAAAGCACTTGGCATACGGTACGTAGTCAATATATAGAGCCATCACTAGGCTTTTAGATATGAAATACGTGGTCTCCTTCCAGGGCCTCACATCCTGTCTCTGGGCGAGCTTTGTGGTCTCATTAAGTGAGCTCATTAAGTGCATGAGTCCCAGTGCACTTAATGTCAGGAGGAGAGGAAAGCAACCATGTGTGTACCTGCCAAGTGTGCCTGGCCTCCTACACTGCCAATGCTCTTGGCAGCTGCTTAGGGCTGCAGATACCTTCCAATTTTCTCAGAGGCCTTTGTCCAAGAGATCATGTGTTCCTCCGTTGTACAGAGATATTACAAAACCCCAATTAGTCCACAGCGGTCCCTCTCCCCTGAGATGATGGGCCTTTCCAGGGGCAGGGAGTGGGGAGGTGGCCAGGGATACAGCAAGCGATTCATCCAGAGCCCTCTGGGAGCACTTCCCAGATCCTGAATCAGGTTCTCCCCCAAATGGCTGGGTTACTGCACCGTAGCATGAGGGTCCGATAAAGTAGAGGCTGGGGGTGTATGGCGCCGCTAACAGGAAAAGATGGCTGAGACTCTAAGCATGGCTTGGTCTGAAAACCTCAGGGCAGCACTGGAGGTTGGCGGTACTTTAGGCAAATAGTGAGCCCACAAAAATGGACATGGAGGCGGAAGCCAAGGGTACATCCAGGACTGAACTTTAGAGTGGCCATTTGCTGGTCCCAGAGCTGAGCTTAATTGCCTCAGTGTAGCTTTTACTCGGGGTGAGGTTAAAGGGCTGGATCAACCCCCAGCAGGCTCTCTTTACAAAATGTTAGGTCTTCAGACCAGGCCATTAAAGCCCCAGTGGTGGCTGAACATAAAACCCGAGGCGTCATGAGTAGTGTGGGTGTTTTTCTGTGGAGAACATATCTCAAGTACCAGCTTGAGTACCCGAAACACTCAAGTGGGCACCTATTAAATGCCAGACACAACGTACAGCATTTTAGATCCATTATCTCACTTCTGTCTCATAACAACTTGCTGAGCTATGGATTATTCTTCCTGACTCAGAAAGGAGGAAACTGAGGCTCAGAGAGGTTAAGCAACTTGCCCAGAGTCACTCCGAGACTCAGACCCACATCTGCCTGGTCCCAAAGCCCGTCATTTCCCCATTCTTCTGCACTGCCTCGGAACTGTTGGCCGCAGTGGGAGTGGAGAGGGCTGTCCCTCCCTGCAAGCTGGCAGGGGAGGGGCCCCAGGAGAAGAGATTCTAGGAGCGAGGATGGTCCCTCGAGTCTGGTCTGCCTTGTATCTCACTCACTTCTTCTCCACTGAACCCTCTCTAGACAAGATGGTTAGATGGATGGGACAGACTAGAGGCCTGCCTGATAAGGATAAAACCTTGGACTTAACAAAGCAAGACCACACAGCGCAGTCCACAGAGAGTGGCCCTACCCAGTCTGGGCTAGAAACACAGTGACGCAGCCAGTGAGAGTAGCAAGCCCAGTCAGGGCAGCAGTCCCGGCTACCGGGGCATCTTGCCAATGATGCCTCCATTAGGGCAAGGGCTGCTAGGCACGACCTACCTTTACAGCCCAGGGGTTCCTTCCCTTAAGCTGCCACAGGTGGGGTGAATCTGGGTGTTTCATAACTGCTCCCGTTATTCTTCCGCCAACCCCCAAAGTGCCCTCAGTGTGTTGGAGTTCGTGGCCCCCGCCCTGGCCCAGCTCCCTGTCAGATGGCTGCCCAGTATCGGACAGTCAGGCATCTGCTTCCCACTCAGGACCCCGGCGTGGGCCTCAGCGCCCTCTGCCAATTGTCCTCAGGGCCCTGGCTGGACTCCTGGGCTGCTTCACCCACAGGACAGACAGGTCCCGCTGCTTGGGCGGGGCTGGCTGAGGGGCACAAAGTCTCCCTTCCCCTTCTAGGCCCAGGCACTGGCCAGCAGGACAACTGAGCTGTAGGAGACTAAATGAGGCCTTGGTGACATCCCAGTGGCACCCCATCCTTTCAGCGGGTACTCAACCAAGCTGGACCAGAAGCCAGGTCTCCCATCCAATCCTGGGCACCGGCGCCCCCTCGCCCTGCCGTCAGGCCCGGTCTGCTCCCCACTGAGTTAGAAGGAGAAGGCAGGCTCCATCCTCAGGCCCAGGCTCGACCTTACAAACCACGTTGCCCAGGTTGGAATGGGAACAGGTGATCATTCCAGGCGGCTAAAAAGCGGGCAGGCTGTGCCGACAGGTGAGAGTTGTGAAAAAGACCATTGATTTCGACGTTACACAGTCCTGGGTTCCAATTTTGACCCGGCTACCTCCTAGCTGTGAGTTTGTACAAGACTATCCCACCTCTCTGAGCCTCTGTTATCTAATCTATAAAATAAAAAAAAAAAAAGAGAAAGAATAATGACGATAATGGCCTCTGACATACACAGCGTTTACTATGAACGAGGCATGGTTCTAAGTGCTTTACAGCATTATCTTATTCAATTCTCAAAACAACCCCATGAGGTAGGTACTATCATCTTCCCCGTTTTACAGGGCAGGAAAATGAGGCACAAGGAGATGAAGTGATTTGCCTAAGGCTACACAGTTCGTCGTGGTGAAGCGGGACTCGAACCCAGGAGGTTGGAATCCAGAACCCGAGCTCTAAACTTACCGCACGGTGATTTCGTTTGTGAATACGTAGGTACAACGTCTAGCCCAGCACCTATCGTGCGGATGACACTCAGCAAACATTTGTTACCTCCCTTCGCTTCCTCCCTATAAAGAAGGGGGATGAAGACCGGCCAGACCCGTCCTGGCAGACTGCCAAGCGAGCTGGAAATTAGGGGCTTGTCACTGGGCTTTCCAGACTGTTTGAGAGGACAGGCAGATGTTCACTTAGTTGCGAGGTACATTTCCCCACGCCGAGCGCAGAGGAGTGGGTAACGAAAGCTGAATTAACCTCTCTGCTCTGCTGGCTGCACGTTTACTGGGTCAGAGAGTGGAAGCAATTTCCCCAAGGCTACTGAACTAGTAAATGGCAGAGCCAGGAACTAAACCTGGACGTGTCTTCTTCAGTCTCCTATACTCTCGCAACGTATCACAACGCATAGTTGAGAACTGAGCTTGCTCTGGAACCCAGGTCTCACCTTCCTGTCTGCAGCACATTCACAGAGATCCAACCACACATACCCATGTGACTCCCCATTGCCACCGAGGGGCAGGAGTTAACGTCAACACCAGGCCTCAGAGCATGCCCAGCAAAGGCCAGTCCTCAGATGCCTGGATAGTGCCTCCCGAGTCTGTGTGCAAAGAGGTGCGGGGCGTCGCCGGGGTGGGCAATGCTGGGGTGCATCTCAGGAAGTCCCCTGAGCCCACGTCCGGGGTGGGAATCCGTGTGGGAGGTAGGAAAAGGAAAAGCTTTGCATTCAGACTGAAGTGGGTGTGACTCTTGGCTCTGCCATATCCTGGCTCTGTGATTTGAGGCAAGATACTCAAAGTCGCCTAAGCTTCAGTCTCCTCTACTGTAAAATGAGGGGATGGTACTCATTACAGAGAGCTGCAGGGAAAGTTAAGTGAGGTAGTGTAAGGAAATGTCCAGCTGCACACAGTAAGGACTCCACGACTACTGGTCTCTTCTAACAGCCATCGCTGATACAGCAGAGAACTGCACTCAGTATTTTGCCTGAGGAAAAGAGCCATGTGGACGTGAGCCCCTGGAACGTTTGTTTCCATCAATTTCTCTTTCTTTCCTGTCCTCCTCTCCCTTCAAGTTCCTTCCTCCTCCCAGCCTTAAGAAACTGGGGAGCAGGATCGATTCCTCAGGCACCAGCCCTTATGAGCTACATGACCTTGGACACATCACAGAGCCTCCACTGCTTCATCTGGCAAATGGGAAGATTTAAGGACTAAGGACAGATCTGGAGAACCAAAAGCCAGGCAACCAATAATTTCCTTGCCAAGAGGAGGAGCAAAGGTCTTTCCTTTACCTCCAGGTCTGTGGGTGCCCTTCTAGCGCTCCAGGTAATAGAAGGGTCACTTCAGAACCTGAAGACCCTTGCTACCCGAGGTGACCCACAGTCCTCCTTCCAATCTATATGGTCTGGGTCAGGAGAAGAGGGACAGGCACACCTGGCTTAAAAATCTTTGGGGCCATTTTGGAGAGTGAAGAATTCATAGTGTGTAGAGTGTGGGTGTGTGAATGCGAGTGAGTGTGTGTATACATAGACATGTGAAGCAGAGCAGACTTTGAGTTTTCTGCAACTTTCAGCTCTTCTGACTCTCCTGGCCAGGCTCAAGATGCCACTTAAGGGGGTAGGAGGTCTGGAGCACACAAGTGGTGGGACCAGAGGGGAGGGGTCACACTGCAGCTGCTTTGTACCGATGCACGTTGGTGGGCTGGGCTGCCAGAAGAATCTGTTCTCGATCTTCACACAGCTGATCTCTGCACTTCCCTGCAGCGCATAGCCGGGGTCACACTGGAACACCGTGGAGTCACCGGCTTCCCAACTGTCGCCACTCCGGCTCCCATTCTGGGGGACCCCAGGGTCATTGCAGGATGTTGCTGTGGACACTGGGATAAGAAAACAGAGGAGGAAGTAGGGTTGCCTAGGTGTCTGCCAGACAGTGAGGCTCCTGGCTCAGCACCCTCACTGACATCACCACGTCCATCACCAGGGCCACTGCTGGAATCTCCATCACCTCCCGCCGGTGTAACAGCGGGAGCAACAGCGCCACATCTCCGTTCTCACGCCCATTACTGTCACCACCTCCACCACTACTTGTGACCATCACTTATTCTACTGGTACCCTCACCATCACCATCATCCACCTGTCCTGGAATACTATACAATGAGTTAAGCATGACTGCACCGCTATGACTGTAGGACTGAGTTCAATTTTGTTTAACGATACAAGCCTTATTACATAGATCAGCTTTGCAATTTTGCAAAATGTAGCTAACATGATCCGTATGAGGGAGTGACAAGGTAATTAAGCATAAACTCCAATATCCAACCAGAAAGGTCTGCAAAGGAGTTTGGGAGTTGGCCTGCCTGAATGCTGAGCAGTGGTTGAGAAGATGCTGGAAGTTACTAAGGTCGGGTGAAGGTCATGTTCTCCCTTGTATGGCAAACAACCAACAACTCATCAGACTGAAACCCGAGAGGATTCTGGTGTTTGTAGCAAGTGGCAAAGTAGAGCTCAAAATAAGTATAAGTAGTTGGGATGTATTAAAATTTCTGAAAACTCAGGAATTTGGGAGATGTTTGTAGTCTAATACCAGACAGCATAATACAGAGAAGGTGTTTTAAAGGCAAACATCAAATGAATGATGGAAGGGAGGAATAAGTAATAAAGCACAACTGAGGGAACAAATGGACAAAATGCAGCGTGAGAAAACACACCAAAGGAAATGGTACAACAGGAACTCCGGAGAAAAGATTCTGAGGCAACTGTATCAACCCTGGCTGCCTCCGCGGTCCCCGCCTGTGTCATTTCAGACTGTGGTCGGCAGGCCCCAGGGACAGGAGGTTCTGGAGGACACAGGATCCATAATGTTCATTGGCTTGGAGGGTCAGTTTTTCTCAGAAATTCTGGGAAAAATAACTTTTACACTAAGACAAATGAATTTATTATGGAGTAGAATGTAAGATTCACATTAGTTCTTAAGCAAACCAGGAAGCCTCAAAGAGATTTTATGCTTCCTACATCCCTCAGATGTCCTGGGGATATACATTCACCCTCCTCTGCTATTAGGATGACTTCGGTGGAAAAGCCCAGGGCAACTGTATACACTAATAGCACTAATTATACCATCTAGGATTGCATGGACGAGTCTGGAGTTGGAGTATCTAATAATACCTTACACCAGTAACGGCTAAGACAGTAGGCAACAAACTGAGGCCCACAGCCAAATCTGGCTCTATGCCTGTTCTTACAAATAAAGTTTTATTGGAACACAGGCTTGCTCACTTGTTTACATATTGTCTACAGCTGCTTTCATGCTCTGACAGCAGAGTGGAGTTGTTATGACAGAGATCATGTGGTCCACAAAGCCTGGACTTTCACAGAAAAAGATTTACCACCTGTACTTTCACGGAAAAAGCTTACCGACCCCTGGTTTATGGTCTCTTACACTCTCCTCTTTTGAGATCACATTTTAAACCTACCCTTTGCTTTGATCCATATTTAAATCATTAACACCCTCAGTGACCTGCTATCACTATGCTCCAGGCACATTGGTAAAATCTCCTTCCAGTACAGCCAGCTTAGCCCCCTCCATCTTCCCCCTATCCCTGCCCCCAGGGGCCTTTGCACCTGCTGGCCCTTCTGCCTGGAATGCTCTTGCCATACATCTTCCCATGCCAGCTCCATCCTGTCATTCAGTTTTCAGCTCCAATATCCTCTTCTCAGACAGGCCTCTTTGATCACCTTCTGGCCTCATCCCTTAAGCCCCTTCCATCAAATTTGTCACATTATCCTGTTTCGTTCTCTTCATAACACCATCTGTAATCATCTTGCGAGCTCATGTGTTTGCCTCGCTATTGTAGATCACCTGTGCATCTCTACAGGAATAGAGACCTTGGCTGGTTTGATCTCAACTGTATCTCCAGGGCCTAGAGTGGTACCTGGCACACAGTGGTGTTCAGTAAATATTTCTTGGGTGAATAAATAAATGAACAAACTATCACCATCAGATACTTACTGAATTTATTTATAAAGCCCAACAAGAACCAATCTTCTTACCACCCAATGAAAAACAGACTTAGCTTTCATCTCTAGCTTTACAGCGGACACATGTAAATGATTCCCCGGAAGAAACACAGCTCAGTGTTGGGACCATACCCAGAAAGATTATTTATAGGGGAGGCAATGGGGTGTGATGATTAAGGGCCTAGGTGGCGGAATCAGACACAGGCGTTTCGATCCAGGCTCTGCTACTTACTAACTAGATGACCTTGAATGAGAAACCTCTCTGGGCCTCAGAGCCCACATCTGCAACACGGATTAACGATGATGCCTGTACTTTATGGTTTTTGTGAAAATTATAAGAGATAATGTTGTAGAGAGTTTAGGGTGGTGCCGGCTCTATAGATGGCAGTGATTATGTTTTCCCCTCCTTCTTTGCTCCCGCTCACCTTTTTTCGTTCTCACTTTCTCCCTTTAATGCTCCTGAACATTAGCTGCTTGGCAAAGGCTCCAGGGAGAGGCTGGATCCACGTAGCACACACAGGATGTTAGATGTTACACAGTCATGTTTACTCAATAAAGCCAAGCCTGCACTAATCGTCCCTGGCATTTCTGTACAATCCCCCGTCAAACACAAACTATAATGTTAACATGGGGTGAGCCGTTCTCTCTTCCCTAGAGTAGTGCTGGTATTTGCTAAGCGACGACAGCAACAGGCAAGGTGACCTTTTGCAAACCTTGGGTACACCAGCACACCAGGCCAGGTAGTTCTGCCCTCTCCCCTCTCTGTGGGCCTAAGTGATGCTCCGGGTGGCTTGCCCAAAGAAACTCTTGTGTTAGAGAAAAACATCCTTTCATTTGTTCAAGTCTTCCTGTGCCCATTGGTCCAGTAAGTGGTGAGTGAGCTCCTGCTGCATACACACGCTGTGCAGGAGTCTGATGGGCATGAGGTGGCCCCTACCCTCTAAGAGCTTTCTGTGAGCTGGCTAATAGGTGGCCAGCTCCCAGGCAAGGCCAGGTGCCTGGAATTGGCAACGTGCTGAAGAAACAGAAGTTGAGTGCTGGGGGTGCCATCGGCGACAGCAATTAGTTCTGAATGGGGAGCTTAGGAAGAAGTGGCATCTGAGATGAACCTTGAAGGACGATAGGGCTTCTACGAGTTGGGCAATGCATGAGACAGCAGCTGAAGCTGCTGGGTGAAGGCCCGGCTCACCAGAGCGCCCAGGGACTCTGTCCCACGTGGCAACTGCAAGGACACATTGGAGGTCAGATAATGCAAATCCGCGGGGGAATTTGCCGGTACGATGATGGGCTCTTTTTTTTTTTTTTTTTTTTCCTTTTTTAAAGCCATACCCATCAGCTTGAGCACTGAGAAAATACATGTCTGGCTTAATTATTCCCGATTCTCCTCCCTGCAGCGAGTGGACTGAGCTGTCTCTTTAGCATTCTACTCTCCTTACTGCTGGGAGGTCCTTCTATTGCTTCTCCCAGCAGTCTCCAAAGTTTGTTCCATGAAATGCTAGTCTCTTCAGATGGCCTAGAAAAAAGTCATCCATGATGAAATATGTTTGAGAATTGTGACCTACCAGACACCTTCCTAATGCATCTGCATTGGCAGAACAAATGTTCTCGGAGGCTCCGAATTACAGATAACCTCTTTAGGTCTGCCTCAACCTAAGCACCTTCCTGACATGACTTGATCACACAGACTTCCTTTTCCTTTAAATACCAATTAATTGTTCATGGAACTCCTGGGAACAGACGTTGGGAAATGCTTATCTAAAATGACTCTGTTGTCGCCCCACAGTGGGACCCTAACCTTAGGTGAGTTCAATGCTACTCATTGGTTCCCAGGGACCCTCTCCATGGGTGAATGGGTGCGGGGATTTCCAGTCGGAAGACTCCAAATGAACTCCACAAGGAGCTATTCCTCGAGAGGCTGGCAGTCTGCATGAGTGTTAAGTGGGCAAGTTAATGGGTACACAGGAACATGATCCTGGAGACCCTCATTTGCCACACGCGCTGCTAAATGCTCATCTCCATGGGGAAGACAGAGGCAGGAAAGAGCTAGAAGTAGGCTCTGTAATGCCACTACAGCCTTACTGGTGCTAGAGCTATACCCAACCACCCTTAGCTGATACACCTACCAGGTGAGAGTGTGGAGGCAAAGCCATGGCCCAGGTACCACACAGCCTCGCTCTGGCATCACCATGGAAACCCCCCTCTCACATACACACAGTGGAGTAAGGAGATGGTAATGAAGACAGCTGCTGTATAATAAACATAAGCATAGACCGAGGCAGAGTCACTCGTGCAGGGAGATGAGTGATGGAAGAGGCACTTCAGAGGAGATGAGATGATGCATCGCAGGGAGAGGCAGGACCAATCATAGAAACGAGCTAGTATTGGGACTTGGATGTTTGAGCATTGCCCATTTTTGGTAGCTCTCTGTCATGCTCCTCCATAACTGGCTACCGCAGTACATAATTAATTGAATTTAGATGACTCATATTTGGCTTCCAGTCCTTACTGAGACGTGCACCAAACTAAGAACAAGAGTGTGTGACATGTCAGCTCAGCTCTTCTGTGACTGTGCTCCAAACCAGTGTCAGCTGTCCCTCCCCTGCCTCCCTCCCCACTCTCCACGTTTCAGCCACAGTGGACAACCCTCCACTTCCAGAGCCCGTTATCCTGCCTCTCACACATTCACACGCTCTTTGCACCCAGGATGCCCTTTTCTCGCTTTCTCATCTAATAAGGACCCACGAATCCTCCAAGTCCAACTCCATGGCAACTCTAAATCCACGTCACAGTTGACTATGCCCTGCTTAAAATACTGTCTTTTCTTCTGTAACTTCTACTCATCCTTCCGGTTGGAGCTTGGGCATCACCTTTCCTGGAACATCTTCCTTGATGCTCCAAGGTGACCATTATAGCTCACATTTCTCCCTCCAGATACTTGTTGATTTGTATGTCAGTGTTTATTCACCTACCTGTCTCCCCTCCCCTCAGAGTAAGCTCGGCACAGATATCAGAACAAGCACTACCCATGGACCAGGCACAGAGAAAATGCTCAATAAATATCTTTACCCGAGTGGAGAGATGGAGGAAAGAAGGGACTTGAGGGAGGAGGAAGGGGGGTTACGGCAGGACTGATGGATGGAGGCTGGCGGAAGGTGGGCACAGACCTGAGAACTGAATGGCAAAACCCTGCTTGCTGGTGAAGAAGTCGGTGCTGAACTGCAGAACGACCATGCTGAAGGTGCTGTGCAGGTCCTTGGGCAGGGCCGGGCCACTGAGCTCCTTCAGCAGAACCCCACTCTCCACAGGCCCATCCCAGATGCGTAACACGTCGTGGAGCTCCTCCGTGTCAAAGACCAGGAAGTGGAGTCTGAACGGAGAGAAGAAGCAGGTGGTCACTCGGGGCTCAGCCCCTTCTTTCCAGGGGCTTCCGGTCAGGCAACGTCATACACCTAAAAAAGACTTGCAGGAAGGAAGAGGATTAGAGAGAATTATCCTCTCAATTTCCATCCAGCCTGTTCCACCCATTGGAGGTCACTAGAAAATGGGAACAAGGGTGAGGGAGGATAGATTTTGTGCATCCTGTCTATTATGGAGCTTCCTGTTGCCACTGTAAAACCCCACCCATCTCCTCAACTCTACACAGCAGTCCCCAGGCCTCACTCCTGAGCCCCTATCCATATCATTCTAATTGGAAGAGGATGCTGAGAAGGCAGGATCTGGGGATAAAGGATAGAGGTAAAAAAACACTCAGTCAAAAGCCCAGCAAGTTATTTTGTGGATATTGACAAACTGACTCTAAAGTTTATATGGAGAGGCAAAAGATCCGGAAGAGCCAGCACAACATTGAAGAAGAACACATTTGGAGAAATGACACTATCTAATGTCAAGACTTACTATAAAGCTACAGTAATCAAGATAGTGTGATATCAGTGAAATAACAGACAAATAAATCAAAAGTCCAGAAATAGACTCATATTAATATAGTCAATTGATCTTTAACAAAGGAGCAAAGGCAATACAATGGAGCAAAGAGAGTCTTTTCAACAAATGGTGCTGAAACTACTGGACATCCACATGCAAAAATGAATCTAGACATAGACTTTATACCCTTCACAAAAATTAACTCGAAACAGATCGCAGACCTAAATGTAAACGGAAAACTATAAAACTCCTAGAAGATCACATAAGGGAAAACTCAGATGCCCTTGGGTATAGTGATAACTTATTAGATACAATACCAAAGGCACAATCCATGAAGAAAACAAGTGATAAGCTGGACTTCATTAAAATTAAACATTGCTGCTCTGCAAAAGATAACAAGATACCAAAATCTGAGGGTGCTCAAATTCCTCATACAGAATGGCCTAGTATTTGCATAGAACACCCTCCTGTATACTTTAAATAATTTTTGGATTACTTATAATACTTAATACAATGTTAATGCTATGTAAATAGTTGTAAATATAATGTAAATGCTATGTAAATAGTTGCCTGTGCATGGCCAATTCAAGTTTGCTTTTTGGAACTTTGTGGATTTTTTTCAAATATTTTCCATCTGAGGTAGGTTGAATCTGTGATCCTGAACATGCAGATATGGAGAGCCAATTCTATACACAGAATTCTTAAAACTCAACAGTAAGAAAACAAATAACATGATTAAAAAATGGGTTAAAGTTTACCAGATACCTCACTAAAGAAGATATACAAATGACGCATAAGCATGTGAAAAGATGTTCCACGTCGTATGTCATGGAGGAAATGCAAATGAAAAAAGCAATAAGATACCACCATACACCTATTAGAATGGCTAGAATTCAGAACACTGGCAGCACCAAATGCTGATGGGGATATGGAGCAACAGGGATTCTCATCATTGCTGGTGGGAATGCAAAATGGTACAGCCACTTGTGAAGACAGTTTGGCAGTTTCTTACAAAACTAAACACACTCTTACCATAAGATCCAGAAATTGTGCTCGTCGGTATTTACCCAAAGGAGTTGAAAACTGATTTCCACGCAAAACCCTGCACACAGATGTTTATAGCAGCTTTATTCATAATTGCCAAAACTTGGAAGCAACCAGGATGTCCTTCAGTAGATGAATGGATAAATAAACTATGGTATATCCAGACAATGGAATATTATTCAGTGCTAAAAAGATATGAACTATCAAGCCTTGAAACCTGAAATCCATATTACTAAGTGAAAGAAGCCATTCTGAGAAGCTACATACTGTATGATTCCAAGTATATAACATTCTGAAAAAGGCAAAACTATGGAAATAGTAAAAAGCTCAATGATTGCCAGAGGCTAGGTCAGGGAGAGGGGATAAACTGGTAGAGCACAGAGGATTTTTAGGGGAGTGGAAATACTCTTACGATACTGTAATAGTGGATACATGTCATTACACATTTGTTCAAACCTATAGAATATGGGCACAAAGAGCAAACCCTAATGTAAACTATGGATTTTTGGTGATAATCATGTGTCAATGAATGTAGATTCATCAGGTGTAACAAATGTACCACTCTGATGGGGGATGCTGATAATAGGGGAAGCTGTGCAGGTGTGGGGCAGGGGGTGAATGGGAAATCTCTGTACTTTCAGCTTTGCTGTGAACGTAAGCCTGCTCTAAAAATTTAAGTCTTAAAAAAGGTGTGTGTGTGGGAAATAAAGGTCAGGGGTTATGGCAGGATCTTCGGGAAGCTGGTCCATTTGCAGTGGGGGCAAGGGTGAGCCTACACCTCCGCTTCCCAGAGCAGAACTTGGATACCAGCCTGTCTCTCTCTCTCCTAATCAATTTTTTACTTCAGATTAATTTTAGGCTTACAGAAACGTTGCAAAGATAATACAGAGAATTCTTATAGACCCCTTACCACTTCTGCCATTGTCAACACCTTCCATTTCCCTGGTACATTTGTCACAACTAAGAAACCAACACGGTACATTACTATGAACTCAACTCCCGACTTGATTTGGATTTCACCAGTGTTTCCACTGATGCCCTTCTTCTGTTCCAGGATCCAACCCATTTATCACTATATCCTTTTAAAAATGTATTTTAAAATTATAAAAATAAGATATGCTCAAGGCAGAAAAAGGCTAACAATATATAGATGTCCTGAATTTTTAAGAAGTCTCTCTCATACAAACCAATCTGTTCTCTAGAACTTTCCACTTGATATTAGGTTTGGTGCAAATACTTCCAGATTTTTTTCAATGTGCACACATACATTCCCCGCCCCCCGCAATGGGACTATATTTTACATAGTTTTATGTAACTTTCTTCACTTAATACTATATAATGGAGATATACATCTACTTCATTTTTTTCCTATAGAAATGTACATTGCTATATTTCACTATTTCACATAAGACTCACGGAACATTCCCATCTTTATGTAGTGTTTCACATTTATGTTAATATTTCAGTTGGCTTGTAGGAATACTTTGGTCGGGGGGACGGGTATACAATATATTTAAAGTTGTTGATAAATCCTGCTCAGTTATTCTCTTAAGTGATTGTGTCAATTTACATTCCCCCTGGACAGTATTCATATGACTGTTCTCTCTAAACTTCACCTTACCAACATCAGATATTACAATGTAAATATATTCTATATTAAAACACTTGCCCATCTGCTAAATCAAAATGGAATCTCACTAGCGTTTTAAATTTAGATAATTCAGTAAGGTTGTGTATCTCTGCATATATTTATTGGTCATTTGTGTATCTTCACATCCTTTACCCAGCTTGAGTTATTTGTCTTTTTAAATTCTGTTCACACATTATAATTTTTATTTATTATCTTTATATATTTTTCTTTCTCTTTTACATATTTGTTGCTGACATTTTCTCCCAGCAGCTGGTATCTCTTTTTCCTTGAAATTTTGTTTATGGTGTCTTTTTTGGTATAGAAGTTACTCATTCTATGTAATCAAATGTTAATATTTTCCTTTAAGGATATTGGATGTCATGGTACGCTTGGGCGAACCCTCTTCTTCCCTATATGATTAAAAAGCAAAACTTTAATATTTTCTCAGCAGTTGTGTAGTTTCATTTGTTGAGGTTTATCAGTTCATTATTTTTTCCAAATGGACCCTCAATTATCCCACCACCTACCTAAAGTAGCCTCTTCCATGTCTATCAAAATGCTCTGCTTCATTTCTCCTTAGCATTTATTACAGTCTATACTTTGTTTGTTTACTACTCCTCTCCCCAACTAGAACATGACTTTCACGAGCATGCGGGCAGGTCCTCTTCACTCTGGTAGCCCCACTGCCTGGGCTATGCCTGACCTTTCTGATAATGCCCACGAGTACCTGAATGAAGATGCCTGTGCCTGGATAATCCAGGCTCTCTCTCTCAACGGGTTTGAAACCTTGGCCATGTGTCTGAGTCTAGACTCTCCTCTGTTCCAGGGCTCCCTCCTTTGCCGTGACGGGATTCTAAATACTTGAGGTACCAGGAGCTCAGCTACTCGGCTGATTTCAGTTTTCAGTCTCATATTTTGATATTCTTACAGGGCAAACTCCCCTTCGTATTTTTCCCCAAAATTTCTTAGCTAATTTCCCAAATTTATCCTTTCAAATTCCTCCAAATCCCATGGATACTATGATTGAAATTGCACACTTATTTATTTTTTTTAAAAAAATTATTTATTTTATTTATTTATTTTTGGCTGCGTTGGGTCTTTGTTGCTTTGTGCGGGCTCTCCCTAGCTGTGGTGAGCGGAGGCTACTCTTCGTTGCGGTGCGCGGGCTTCTCATTGCGGTGGCTTATCTTATTGCAGAGCACGGGCTCTAGGCGTGCGGGCTTCCGTAGTTGTAGTTTGCAGGCTCTAGAGCGCAGGCTCAGTAGTTGTGGCGCACAGGCTTAGTTGCTCCGCGGCACGTGGGATCTTCCCGGACCAGGGCTTGAACCCGTGTCCCCTACATTGGCAGGCGGATTCTTAACCATTGCACCACCAGGGAAGCCCTGCACACACTTACTGATTGATTAGGGCAGATTGATATCTTTATGTTACTTATTTTCCCCAGCCAGGAACACTGTAGATGTTGTAACTTATTTAGGGGTTAGTTTAGGTACTTTGGTAAAGTTTTATGGTTTTCCTCTTTGCATTCTTCCTCTTAAATTCAATTTTTGGCTTTCAGCTCCATTGTGAGTGGGATTTAATTATTAGTTACATATTTATTGTTGGATATATATATGTATATGTGTGTGTGTGCATGTATTTCTTATTTCCAGTCACTAGTTAAGTTCTAACAGGCTTCAAGTTAAGCTCTTGGATTTCCTAGGTAGACCCTTTTATAGATACAGGTGGAGCTTCCTCAGTACCAGAGCTGTGTGGGTTTCCTCATTGGTTGTATTCTCATCCCCCTGGCAGGCCTCTCCTCCAGGGACTTCTGACGAGTGAAAACAGACAGGCTTCTCTTCAAGGCGTTTAGGAGGGAACAGACTGGCAGACTGGGGCCCTACACTTGGTTGGAAGGGGAAAAGGAGCTCCGCAGGAAGCAGAGCAAACAAGCATCCTCCCTGCTGTGCTAAGCTGCCCCTGGCTTCTCTGCTTCCTCCATGGTCCGTGATGCACTGGGAAATCGGCAGCCGCCTGCAGGCGCAGAACAAGTGGTAGCTGTGTGGTGCTGCCAGACGTGTTCTCAGGGAAGAGAGGTTCTCTTGGGCCAGGCTTGTCAGGGAAGGAAGGAGGAGACGAGGTTAGAAGTTTGGGCGGCATGAAAGGGAGGGTGTTTTCTTTGGATGTAATAACACAAGACGAGACCCAGAGGCAGGGGGGAGGTTAGGGTACCTGGGAAGACAGGCGACGCCCACACTGGAGTTCGGGTGGCGTGAGGATGTCACGGGGACAGAGCTGGATTGAGAGAGGGACATCAGTATTAGCTAGCAGAGTTGGGGTTTTATCCTCTTCTGGTTAGAGACCGACTGAGGTCCCTGAGGGTGAATAATGGAATGGATGAGTGAGTGAATTGAAGAATGAACAAATGAAATCTCTGAAGGACCAGACCGATGGGAAGTGTGCAAAGAGAATATGTACACTAGGTAGAAATGAAAGAAAACATATTTATACAACCCCTGTGTACAAGGCAATTTCACCTTATCCCATTTAGTCCTCACAAGCATCTTTCTTTTGTAGGTAGCGCCATTCCCCTCTTTAAAAATGAGAATACTGAGGCTCAGAGAGGTTAAATAACTTGCTCAAGGTCAAGGGCCGGTCAGAGAGCGACACAGAATTACATTATATAATTACAGTCCAGGTCAGACTTTGGCGCTTCCTCTCTTTCCCCTGACAACGCTGCCTGCACCTCCAGAAGGAAGAGGCTGTGGCCGAGAGCCAGGCCTGCTCCAGAGAGGCCCCATCAGTAATCAACAGTATACATGTGAATCATACACAAGGTTAAAGGGCTGAGATTTAAGACCCTTAATTAAAAGTGCCAATTCACTGCATTCAGCTCAATGATCTGTTAATCAGACAAAGTCAAAGGCTTGGCATTGATGAGGTCAACAGAGATGGGAGGACGAGGCCACAGGCCAGAGGAGGGAGCCCGAGGTCCTCTGCATGCAGAAACCATGCAGCTTGGCAATGGAAAGGAGAGAAGCTGAAGTTCCGGACCTCTTACTGCCTTCGTTTATGTAAATGCCTTCTGTGTGCTAGGTGCTGGGAGATAATGGCGAAGATGACAGACAGGGTGTCATCTTCCAGTTGTTTCTGGAGATGGGCAATACTGCTGCACACACAACCCCATCAGAAGACTTTCAGCTGTGGGCAAATGCGATGAAGGAAACAGCAGAGCGCTGAGATGGAGCCACCGGGCTAGACAGACTGGCCAGGAAGACCTCTCCACAGAGGTGACATCTAAGGAAGAGAAGAGGCTTAAAGGGAGCCAGTCACGTGAAGAGCAGGGCAGGGCAAGAGGTGGTCGGACATATTCTGTGGATAAAGGGCAGCATGAGCAAAGGCCCCGAAAGGGAAGCAGCTCGGATCATCAGAGCAACAGAAAGGCCACTGAGGCTGTCCCTGGGCCAAGAGAGGTAGGCAGAGGCCAGGTCTCGTGGGGCCCGGTGGGTCGGGGAAAATTTTGGATTTTATTCTATGGGCTAAGGGACGTCACTGAAGGATTTTAAGCTGAGGCCTTACAATGACAAGATCCAATTTTCATTTGAAGATCACTCCTGCTGCCTGGATAAGAAGAGCCTGGCAAGGGCAACGTCGGATGCAGGGAAATTAGCTAGGGGGCTACTACAGGTGCTAGTGACCTCTTTCATGATAAATCCTTGATGCTAGCCAGTGAAGCTTTGCCAATCCGACCACGTGGGTTAAGACTCTTATTGAAGACGTTTTTCATCCCACAGAAATCAAAGTCTACAAAATGTTAATTAGAGGTTCTCAATGATATAGGGATAATTCTGGGCCTAAGCAGACATTTGGGTTTGCCTGAGCAGCTCCCCTGCAGGTGACCATCCGGTCTCCTTCTGGGTTTTGAAATACTGAAAACCATCTGAGGATCCCGCGCCCACCATGCTGTGAGAAGGTGATCCTTCATCTTGACGCCTCACCCGTTTGCGCTCTTGTTTCTTTGGGCCACAGACACAACAACAGCCACGGAAGAGGGAGGGGGCCTCTGATGTGCATCACGCTGTGTGCTGAGAGCTGCCGAAACATGGAAGGCTGGGTCTTTGCCCTGGAGGCTGCTGCTGTTTATTGAAAGAGACACACACAACACAATAATACGTGTAGGAGGTGCTGAAAGTGTGGGATAAATAAAGTGCAATCGAAATAACTGGATGAAGAAGAGACCTAATCATTTGTTGGAAATCTACGTGCCAAGTACTTTATGTATACTGTCTAATATCCTCATAACAAGCCTGTAAGTTGGAGCCTCTTTTTGCCATCTTGCTGATGTGGGAACTGAAGTCCCGGGAGTTAATTGGGGAGACTTGCTGAGGGTGAGGGGGGCCGTCAAACAGTTTGTAAGGGTCAGAGGGTGTATTCAAACCACGTCTGTCTGGGACCAAAGGCCTTTCTTTTACATCGTCATCTTCTTCTAATTGAGAGAGTCCAGGAAAACTTCAAGGAGGAGATGTCTTTGAAGCAGTTTTGGAGAAATAAAAGCGAAGCACAAGGAAAGTGAGAGAGGAAGATGACTGCAAGAGAGAGAACGGCATTACAGAGGCACACAGAGTGTACACCCAAACTCCCCCTCCCCCTCTCAATCCACCTTTCCCACTAGGGCCAGATGACCGTTCTGAACCACGTATCTGACCAGTCATTCCCCTTTCCCTACAGAATAAAGTCAGGCTTCCTAGGGGATGCTCCAAGCCCTCCAAGAATAGCCCCAACTGCCTCCTCCTCTTCCTCTCACTCTTTACCCATTTTCTTCTCTTTCTCTGGCTTCGGGGACTTCCCTCTGCCTGGATGTTTCCAACCCCTACACGTGCCCTCACACCACCTGTAGTGGCTTGAATGGTCTCCCCCCGAAAGATATGTTCAAGTCCTAACACTCGGTCCCTGTGAGTGTAACCTTACTTGGAAATAGGGTCTTTGTAGATGTCATCAAGTTAAGATGAGGTCATACTGGAGTAGGATGGGTCCTGAGTCCAAAGACTGATGTCTTTCTAGGAGAAAGGAAAGGGAGATTTGGATACAGAGGCACCGAGGAGATGCAGGGAAGAGGACCATGTGAAGATGGAGGCAGAGACTGGAGTGATGCATCCACAAGCCAAGGAAGGCCAAGGAGTGCTGGCAACTCCCAGAAGCTGGGAAATGAAACTGATTCTTCCCTAGAGCCTTCAGAGGGAGCGTGACCCTACTCGCTCCTTGATTTTGGACTTTTAGGTTCTAGAAGTGTGAGAAAATAAACTTTTGTTAAGTCATTCGGTTTGTTACAGCAGCCCTAGTAAACTAATATACCACCTGAATAACATGTCCCAGTAGATCCCCACCTCCAGTTGGTAAGCTTTTCCATGGGCTTTTCCATGCCCTCCCATGGCCCCAATCTTGTGAGATGCTCCTTCTGTGTGGTCCTGTGTATCAGTCATCCACTGAATAACCTGTCTTACTGAGTTCCTTAACTGTTGTGTTTGCGTCTCCTTTGTGTTTGTATCTTTGGTCCCCAGCACCAGGCCTGACCCATACTAAGCTCCCGGTTTAGTTGAGTTGATGAATAAGTGAACGGCTCATCAGCTTTCGGGGACGCCCATAGTTCGGCCAAACTCACCCACTGTCTGTGCTGTGTGCGCCACTGGGTGACGGGCAACTTAAATCCTATGTGCTAAGGAAGATACTTCCTATTTCACTGGAGGTTCTGACATCTCTCTTTATTGCCCACATCCCGCCCCTTGAATCTCTATGTCTTTGGCATCCTATCACCACCATAGAGTTAGGACCTAGCTGCACAGACCCTGGGCCAGAGATGGCTGCCTAGTTTAAAGCCAGAAGACAGGCGGATGCTGCAGCCATGGTCTCACACTCTCCAAATACAGCTCTACAAGTCTTCTGACCAATATTCACACATCCAATCAATGAATAGTAGGCAGTGGGTGCAGATACTACACCAGGCACTGGTGATACAGACAAGAACATGGCTTGTTTCTGCCCCTAGCTGTGGTGTGATAAGTACTATGGTACAGATACGCACAGAGAAGCTCCCACCTCAGGCCAAGGGGTGAGGCAAGGTCCCCGGAGGAGGGAGCACCTAAGCTGAGTCTTGAGAAATGAACAGGATTTTCCAGATGAAGGGGGTGGCAAGGAGTGTGAGAAGGAGAATGCCGGGCAGAGAAAAGAGGTTGTGCAAAGACACGGATGGGATGGAGAGACGGCGCCCGTCTCCTGGGTGCCCCCCAGGAGAGTACAGGTTCTTCAGGGGGACGAGGGCATGGGTGCAGGTGGGTGAGACCTGAAGCCATGGGTTTGGACAAGCCCACGCAATGAGTATCAGAGTGGGCAGCACACAGAGAAGGGTGTCCTGGAGATCCATGGCATTAAGGATGAGCAGGGGAAGGAGACTAAGAATGAGGAGTGGAGGAGGTAGAAGGCAAACCAGAAAAAGGTGCAGCCCAAGGAGTCAAGAGAGGAGAGGGGCTTCCCTGGTGGCGCAGTGGTTAAGAGTCTGCCTGCCAATGCAGGGGAGACAGGTTCGAGCCCTGGTCCTGGAAGATCCCACATGCCGCGGAGCAGCTAAGCCCGTGCGCCACAACCACTGAGCCCGCATGCCACAAGTACTTAAGCCCACGCGCCTAGAGCCCGTGCTCCACAACAAGAGAAGCCACCGCAATGAGAAGCCCGTGCACTGCAACGAAGAGTAGCCCCCCGCTCGCCACAACTAGAGAGAAAGCCCTCGTGCAGCAACAAAGACCCAACGCAGCCAAAAATAAATAAATAAATAAAAAAGAGAGAGAAGAGAGACTCAGGGCAGGGCAATGATGTCCAACTGTGGAAGAAGGCAAGGCAGGCATGGCCTCTTCGGTCCTTTCCATGGTGTTGGGTAAGGGCTGGGGGCAGAGAGCGGGGAGCCCCGTTTCCAAAAAGGAGGGGCCTTGAGTTGGTCTCAGTGTCCTAAATCTGCCTGGGGTACAGCCTGGGCTTTCACTACTGACAAGTATGCCAGCTCAGCTAATGAGCCCCGCTGGTCTCTGGTCCTCTTTGCCATTCCCCTGGGGGCTTCCTGGAACCTCTGCTTGCTCTCTCTGGAGCTGGGTCTTCATGTCAGATTGGCTGCCACTCCCTTTAACTGCAGGGCACCCCGACCGTGGGGCCATCCCTGTTCCGGGATCTCTGTACACCTTTTCCTCATGGTGTTTCCACAGAGTCCCACCTTCCACCGCAATGTCCCAACAGCAGCTCCCCAGGTGAGGGAGCCCTCACCTGGCCCTCCCTCCCTTACCTCTGCCCACCAGCCCGCCACTAAGAGTCCCCCCAGGCTTTGCGGGTAAGGTTGATGACACTCAGCTTCAACCACAGGAAGAGATTTACTGCCAGAACTTTCATCTAAAAAGCTAGGAGAGCATCAAATTGTCATTGTAGGGGGCTGCACCCCTTAAGTGCTGTCCACAGACAAACCCGAGTCTGGGATTATGGTTTTCAGCTCTCAGTCTGAAGGAAACTTTAACACATTGGGCATTTCTCGGGTACTGCCCACCTCCACACTTAGAAGTGGTTCATCTGTATCTGTCACACATTAGAAAAATGCAAAAACTAGAAAGGAAAAAAATCACAGCATCTTTATATGTGGATTTCACTTGCCTTCTGACTGGGCCCCAGAATATGAAAAGGCTTTGGGTGCTTCCAAGCAACTGTCACCACTGTGTGAACACAATGGATATTGCACCGGGAAGAGTCGTAACAGCCGATCTTTACATCAGGGGAAAATGGCATGTGAATGAACAGCTGCTGCAGTGGGGGCAGGGGTCAGAAATCACTCCTGTCCCCAAATGAGAACACAGCTTAAGTTATCCTCAGTGACTTTGGAAATGACAGTAAGAAAATAATACTTGTTTCACAAAATGCCCCCCTCTGAGCCACGGTGCAGCAAACCAACAATTAAACAATGATTATAATAGCAGACAATAATAATTAAAGCATTGTGCCATCCAAAGAGCAAAAACTGAGAAGACAGACCAAAGCTCAAAGCAAGCATTGGTGTCTAGAGCAAAATTAGAGGTTGTCCTTTCCTGGTGCCAGCTGGTGTTGGGAAGACAGAAAGATTCTTCTTGTGTTATTTTCCTAAGTGAAAGAATAAACCTGGGCTTCAGTCACTGAAGAAGCTGCAGTGACTGATGTTTTGGGAGGCTGGGCAGTGTACAGATGCAGCACTGAAGCTACTGCCCTGTGTTTCACTCTTCCTTGCTGTGTAACCTTGCACCACTTGTTTTCTCATTATCATCGCCCTGTAAATGAAGGCTCTGTGACTGTCTATTGTTCACCAGAACCTGCCCTGGAGGTGTCAGGAACTCTGTGAGGGGCAGAGGTGTCTTTATCCTTTTTGGAAGAAATGTTTCCCATGAAATGAAGCTCTGCCTCCCGAAGAGGCTATTTAACAAAATGGCTACGGGGTCAAAGACTTGGGCTCAAATACTCATTCTTTTTTTTTTTCAAATACTCATTCTTGATAGATAACTGAGTGACCTGACAGAGCCTCAGTTTATTCCTCTGTAGAATGGCAGTAACATCATCTATCCAGCAGTGTTGCCAAGAGAATTGTTGTAAATTAAATCACATATAAAGTACCTAGCACTGAGCCTGATACATAATATCAAATCAAAAGATGGTAAAATCACCTAAAACAAATTCCAGTTTAGTTTTATTTTTTTACAGTAAGTCCCCTACATATGCACCTTCAAGTTGTGTACTTTCAAAGATGTGAATGTGCGTTTGTGTGTCCAATCACATAAGTTAGTTCATGTGTCTGGTGTACATCGTCACGTGCGTGCATCCTCTACAAGTGGTTGTGCTTTCGTGTACTTTACTGTACGGTACTGTATAGAGTACAGTAGTACAGTACCATCTCCTACCTCCTCTCTCTCCTCCAGTCAGTAATTCTTCTTGCTGTTCACTCGATGCCAGCCCCTGTATGCCAGCTGTTGTACTGTGCTACTGTACTTTTCAAGGTACTGTACTGTAAGATTAAAAATGTTTTCTTTATTTTTTGTGTTTGTTTTTTATGTATTATTTGTGTGAAAAGTACTATAAACCTACTACAGTACAGTACTCTATAGCCGATTGTGTTAGTTGGGTGCTTAGGCTAACTTTGCTGGACTTAACGAACAATGGGACTTAACGAATGCGCTCTGAGAACAGAACTTGTTTACATGTAGAAGACTTACTGTATTTGTTTTACTCCATTAAGAGAGATATGTTAAAATCTCCTATGGCTGTCAATTTCTTCCTTTTTCTGACAGATTTTGCTTTAAGTTTTCTTGTTATTTGGTGCATAAAGATTCATGACTGTTGACATACTTGTGGACTAAGCATTTTATCACGTGAAATAATTCCCTCTGTCCTTTTTAATATGTATATATATTTTTTAACCTTGAATTTTACCTTTATTTAGAAAAGCAATATTGTGACCCCTGTTTTTATTTATGTATGTTCTCATGCTATTCCTTTGTCTCAACTTTTTAATTTATTATTGTTCTTCTGTTTAGCAGTATTTTTTCTTCTTTACCTAACTTGAGAATCTTTTTCTTGCAATATGGAAACTTAACTTGTGGACACCAGCTCAAGGCTCCCTCCCTGCCCACAGGTTGGTCAGTGAAAGTGCCACATGTAACAGTAGAGGCTTCCTTTTCCTGTGTGCTCTCATCTCGGGGCCTCCCTCTGGGATGCTCACACATCTTTCTTTCCACTCCTTTTGCAGACTCTTAGCTCAGCATTTTAGTCTTACACTCTGCTCTCCCACTTGACCTTAGTTCTTGGCTGATCCTTCAATCCTCCCCCAGACATCCTGAGCTCCTGCAACCCTGGCCTGCTCCAAGGACCACCTCTTCTCTTATTTTCTTCTACCTCGCACTGTGGAGTGGCCAGACAAAAGTGAATTTATACTCATTTCAGAATTGATACATTTGTTCTTGAAGCAGCGATGATATTATGTGTTCACAAACTCTTGTTTCTTCTTCCACCTAGGCACAACCTCCCTTATAATTAGGTGAGCTGGGAAATGTGTTCTGGTCAGTGGGATGAGGAGGAAGACCTGACTCTTAAAACAAGTTTTGCTCTACTCTCTGATGCCTTCTCTTTCCCTCCTCAGCTGGCCAAATTTGAGGACACACTGGAGGACTGTGAGGGTCTCACGTGAAAGGAGCCTAATATAGGGAGACTAACAGAAGCTTATCTCCGTCAACCTGTTTTATGCTTTTTGTTTATTATGTTTTCTTGCTATTTCCTTTTCCTTTGTAATATGTCTTAGTTTTCACATTTCCTTCAGTGATTTGCAAAGTATACATTTTGTTTTTAATTCTACTTTAGGCATTTTTAAACATTTTCAAAAATATTCCTAAATGGGCATTTTCTCTAATTATCAATTTTAAGAAAAATAATAAGCACAGGGAGATCAGCTCAGTGCTTTGTGACCACCTAGAGGGGTGGGATAGGGAGGGTGGGAAGGAGATGCAAGAGGGAAGAGATATGGGGATACATTTATATGTACGGCTGATTCACTTTGTTATAAAGCAGAAACTAACACACCATTGTAAAGCAATTATACTCCAATAAAGATATTACGAAAAAAAGAAAAAGAAAAAGAATATACCATTTCACTCTCCTTTATGTAAGACAGAAAAGCTAAAAAGATTTTACTTTCCCCTCTACCTTCCACCAACTATCAAAACACTGACAATACAAGCAGGGACTATAGACTCAAATTAAATATTGTCTTTCATGGTCATCAATTCTTTGTATAGTTTTTTCCTAAACATCTCAGTAGGCTAAAAATTGTGTCTATTTTAGTTTCCTGTGGCTGCTGTGACAAAGTGCCACAAATGTGGTGACTTAAAACAACAGAAATTTATTCTTTTGAAGTTCTGGAGGCCAGAAGTCTGAAATCAGTATTGCTATGTGGAAATCAAGGTGTCAGCAGGGCTGCACTCCCTCCAGAGCCCCTAGGGGAGAATCTGTTCTTTGCCTCTTCTAGTTTCTGGTGACTGTTGGCATTCCTTGGCTTGAGGGCCTCATCATTCCAACCTCGGTGTCTGTCTCCACATCACCTTTTCCTCTGTGTATATAAAATCTCCCTCTGCTTCCTTCTTATAAGGATATATATGATTGCATTTAGAGCCCATCCAGATAATCCACGATAATCTCCTCATCTCAGAAACCTTGGTTTGACCACATCTGCAAAGATCCTTTTACCAAATGAGGTAATGTTTACAGGTTCCAGGCTTTAGGACCTGATAACTTTGGGGGCCTGTTGCCCTGTCTTTGCAAGTTCTTCAACAAGCCCGGGTGGGCAATTTTCTGTGGCTCTTGTGCATATTATATCCTGGCTGAATCAATGATTCTCCAAAGTCTTTGGGCTTTGATGTTACAGAGAAGAAACTTCAGGAGGGTTGGATTAGTTGTGATTGCTTATCGTAAATGGCTGTTTTATTTGCTGAGGGCTGATTGTGTGCTTACCTGTGTGTGTTTTGTCAAATGCTTGTAGGGATATTTTTGTTCTCCATGGAACTGTTTCATTTTTCATCAAGTTGTGTCTTATTCATTTTGCCTGGAACTCAGTGAGTCCTTTCAATTCACCAAGGATAACAAGAGTTTGCCATCCTGTGTTTTACTGTACCTTTTGTTAATTGTTCCATGTGTTAATTGTTCTTCTTAATTTTTGCTGCCTGGATTGGTGCTCTGTCTTCCACATGTGGCAACTTTTCTTTCATTACTTCCCCACCTTCACACATTTTCTCTTCGGTCTCGGAGAGATTCTCCAGCTTGTCTCCTATTTCAATGTTTTTATTTCTTACAAGACAAATACTGTGATTGTAATTTTCATCCTGTATTTAGTTTCTTTTCATTCTTCACTTGTCTCTGTCACTGTGTTTCTAGCTCAGGAGCTCTCTTCCTCCATTTCACCATCCATTTTCTGCTATTTCTCATCCCTATTTCTTATATTTAAATGAGAATATTATCTATATACCTATTTAAAATTTCTTCTGCCTACTATGGTAAAATCCTTTCAAGAAATTGTTTCTATTTCTTTAGGAAAATGGTTCTCTTTTTTAAAGAATGGTATGTTTTAAGTAGCATCACAAGTTTTTCATTTAATTTAGTTTAATTTTTGCTTATTTGTTTACTTATATTTTGGTCCAATGTGGCCAACCAACAAGGTTTGCATTTCTTTGGTTGAACTGTTTATTTTCTTCCTAAGAGATGTTGGAATTCATTTCTGGCATTGTAAACTGGCAGTCAAATTGATGTATTCTGGCCAATTCAACTATCCAGTGTAGCTCAGCTGGATTATTATTCTTGGATAATTTGAAGTAGTTTGTGTTTCTTTTTCTAGAGGTAACCTATGAAAAGCTAAAGTGCCAGAGAGCACCACCACTCTTAAAGCTACATTTATACCTACTAGGTTACCTACATCCTCTCCTTCAAACACTTTTGAGCTCCTTTTTGTTGGTTTGTCGAAACTGTAAATCTGACAAAGCCATACCCCATCGTGTTTGTGCTTATCTGTTCAGTTCCTTCAGGAGGTCAGTTCTTGTGGTATGAGTACATGGACCTTCTCTGTTTAAGGTCTGACTTGCTGTCACTGCAAGAAAATAAACCTTCTGGAAGCTGCTAAACCTGCAGCCACAATTCCTGGCAAGAGCTATGAACAGAAGCTTTACTGCTGGTGCCTCCTCTGGGCCAGCTGCCTCCTTGCTGGGTAAAGGGAAGCCTCACTGACCTCAGTGGGGAATTGCTGCCCTCTGATTGATATGAAACTGCAGCGGGGCCATCTGGGCTTCAGGCACAGCCAGATGTTTTGTCTAGTCCGGCATCCTCCCAGGAAGACAAGTTCCACTGGGCAGGGGTTCTGGTTAATCAAAACCATGGCCCCCTCTCTCAGCAATCCTACTGCATCTTAACCAACAGCCAAGAACAGAGTTCCCAGGTTGCCCTCGTGTTAATCATTAAGAAGCATCTCCACAGTTAAAAATCAACAAACTAGGACTATTAGCCAAACATGAACTTTATAACTAAATGGGCATTAGGAGCAGAAATCAGAGCCTCCAGGAACAAAAAGTTCTCCATTCTCCAAGTGCCCCAGATCTCTTCATGGAAAGCCTATCAGCAAAGCACTGCGTCTTATCCCTTTCCCCCTTCCCTTCTTTATAGCCAGCCACACAGAGCTCTCAACCTCAACCTAATCTGTACTCAGTCCTTCTGCATGTAACCAGGACCCCTCAAACAGTTATACTCAATTCCTCCTTGGTTTCGCAGTCAATTTATCCTCTGCATTGCTGCCACTGAACTTCCTGAAGTGGAGATATCATCAAGACATACCAGATAATGAGCTCTTTCAGAAGCAGCTACCCACCCCTTCCTCTCTTTTACATGCCTGGAAGGTCTTTACCTCCACTCTGCATGGTGAACTACTACTGTTCGGTAAAGTGTAGCTAGAATAGCACTTCCTGTCTGTAACACCCTGCCCCTCAGCTGCCACCTAAAATTATGAACAGGCCTTGCAAATGCTTTCTATTGTGTTTTGTACATACTTCTACTATAGCATTTATTTCGTTATATAAGAATCTAAGTAGGCACTATAGGTAGGCTTATCTGTACTCCATTTCCAAACCTCTCATCTGTCTCTACTACTGAAACTGTAAAAGCAAAACAAAACTGATCTCTCACTTTCCTTCAGTCAGTCATGGCAAGTTCAGACTAATGGAATGTAGGAAGATGTCTGTGAGGATGGTGGTTCTTCCTCAATAAATATGTAAACCCTCACTAGAAGAAAGCTCTGCTCCCTTTCCTCTTCCCTCTTCTTTGAGACTGGAACACAGACACAATGCCTGGAGCTGCAGCAGCTGACTAGGTAACTATGAGGATGAAAGCCTAAGGATGGCAGAACAAGAAGAAAAGCAATGTCATCCTAAGCAGCTGCACCAGGTCTGGATGGGATCTTCAGATTCTTTTTCCAGGAGAAAAAGTGAACCCCCATCTGCTGAAGCCAGCTTTAGTCAGTTTTTCTATTTTCATTCCTAATGGATAAAATTTTTATCTGTAAGACTGAGACCTTCAAGGGAAAAGACTGTTTCTTATTTATATTTATACCCTCAGTGCCTGGCAGAATGCCTGGCACTAAGTGCTCCAAGTTTTTAAATGAACTGAATGTCGTTACTGTCTTCAAATTATTCCAGTGGCTGCTCGTTATCCTGAGAAATCCATGTAGAGTTCTCATCTTGGCATTTCAGGGTCCCGCAGAGACCCGTCTCTACCCATGCAACCCTGTTCCCCCACATCCAGCCACATCAAGTGACTGCTTGTTCCTCCTTTGTGGACAGACCCTATACTTTCCCCTAGGTTCATGCTTTCACTCTCCTTCCCCTCAGTTGGCATGCTTCCCCTCTACACCTCCAGGTAGAACTTGTCTTTCTCTTCCCCACTACTGAACTTGGCTTGCACTTACTGTCTTGGGGGGTACCTGTTTATTTGCCTATTTCCCACTAGAATATGAGCCCCTGGCAGACAAGGACTGGCCACGGTCTGATCTTTGTGTTTCCCACCACACAGCATCACACAGTCTCTGGCACAGAGAAGGTGTTCAATGTCCTGGTTTGTTAAATGGAACTAAACCAGGGTCAGAATGGTAGACTGGGGCCAGACAGAATGGGCTTGAAATCTGTATCACTGGGTAATTGTGAGACATTCATCCTTTCTGGGCCTCAGTGATCCCATCTATAAAATGGGGACAATAATAACTGATCTAGAACCTGGTATGCTGTAGAGACTGGATAAATACTAAGTAGAGGGGAGCCCCAAGAGCAAAAGGCTTTGCCTCCTGCTCTTCCCCAGTTGTCATCTGAGCTGGTCCACTGATTATCAAAAGGAAAACTCAGACCCAACACCGGAAACTGAGAAGAGGTCCCACCCATGTGGGCTGAAACTTCCATGTTCTATGAACTGACAACATAGTTAGGGGTGACATGAAGGGCGCAGTTCCTGGTCTGTTCTCCTGCTGTTAGCTGCCAGGCCTGGACAGAGTTCATCAGTCAGCCTGTCCCATTCTTGGCCCTCAGGGAGAAACACTTGCCAAATGATGTAGGCCGCCCCTCCGCCCCTCCCCCCGCCACCCACGTTCAAGGGCAGGGTCTCACAGCCAGCCCACCCTTGCTGTGCACACCCAGGAAGGGCCCGCTTTCCTGCTTGGGCCCCACCCAGGGGTGAGCCTGAATGTGAATCCCTGCAGCCACCCACTGTCCCCCCGGGCACTCCTGGAAAGGGACTCTCTTTGCCCAGCTTGCTGGGGTGAGGCAACCACGGATCCCTCCCGTTGCCTCCAATGCTTGGTCGAGGCTGAGCAGGGTGCTGGGAGGCATCTGCAAGCCTTCTGTCTGCGCCCCCGGGGACAGTCTCATGGACTGGCCTGTGGGCTGTCACACATCCCCTCCCAGCTGGCACACCCAAGGGAAAGACCTGCTTGACACCTGCCCTCACCAACAGCACGGCACCCATCATCTGTGATCTAAGGGGTGACCTATCACCTGCTGTGCTCCGGGATGTCCATCTGGGTCAAATGAACAACCACCT
The DNA here is from genome assembly GCF_002837175.3 of Physeter macrocephalus. Taxonomy (NCBI): domain Eukaryota; kingdom Metazoa; phylum Chordata; class Mammalia; order Artiodactyla; family Physeteridae; genus Physeter; species Physeter macrocephalus. The sequence continues at coordinate 9,350,917 of NC_041216.1, read as the reverse complement.
ACAGCTCGTGGAGGGGGTTCTCCACATTTGGGAATTACGTCCCAGGCACTGTTCTAAGTGTTCAGATATGTTAGCTCACTTCACCCTCACAGCAGCCTCAAGTGGTAGGTACTATTTTAATCACTGTGTTACAGAGAAGAGAACTGAGGCCCAGGGTGCCTGCTTGAAGAGCTTCCCAAGCTACAGAGAGAATAAGAGTGGTAGGTAGTGTGGTGGCCGAGTCTTGCTCTCAGCTGCAACTTGATACTGAATGAATGACAACTGGGAGGACAATTGGGACATAAAGACAGTCAGCTCTTCAAAGGAATCCAGCTGAATGATCAGCCCAAATGGCCCAACTGCAGGACGCAGTCAATGTGGGGAAAAACAGGAGCTGTTGTAAAACAAAACATAAATACTGTCCTCAGAGAGATGCAAGATGGTAATGCATTGATGAAAACAAAAGTAAGCTGTCAAGAGCAATCTGAAAACAAAAAGTGCAGTTTTCTTGAAATAAAAACGAAAACCAAAACAAGATTTCCAAAATAAAGAGGGAGGAATAACAGAATAAATACTGTTGAAAACAGAATTAATGAAAACACAAGACCACTGGCTGAATGCAAATGGGATGTAGATCTTTCAAATCACCAGAGGAGAAACAGAGCAAATTAAATCAAATCAACTAAAAATAGGAAGAGTTAAAAATAAAAAAAAGCAATAAAAAGCATAATATATTTTGTTTGAAAGAAAGCATAATACATTGGATGTAAAACAAATGTATAAATCCCTGAACTCTTTTCCCTTTCTTCAAATATACATAGAACATAAGTAAGAAAAAATTCAAAAAGTAACAAGGGCACAATGCAGTAAAAGTGGAACTGATTTAAAAATCATACAAAATTTATAACTTAGTAACTTTTAAGACATTCTTAAATACTCAGGTTGAAAAGAAATCTAATGTAAAATTACAGACTAGAAATAAACCCAGCTGAACAATCTATATGAGAAAAAATAAACTCCCCCATAGAAAAATATACAAAGAGCTTGAAGCAGCAAAGGCAATTAAATACCATCTTGCCCATCAAACTGGTTAACACTGCCAGGATTGACAGCATAAAGTGATGCTGGTTAGGGAAGCAAGCTTTTGGTAGATGTGTAAATTGCTGCCAATAGCTTGAGGGAAATTTGAGGTCATTTATCAAAATTTGCCTTCTAAGAACGTATCCTAAGGAACTAATTGGACAACTGTTCAAAGATTCATGTGTAAGGATGTTTACTGGGGCGAAAAACTGAAAATATTCACTTTATCAATAGGGAAGTAGTTAAATAAATTATGGTTGTACGGACAACAGAATTCCCTGTAACCATCCACCAGGATGAGGCTGATCTATATACTGAGAGGATAAGATGATGACATATGACTAAAGGGTAAAACAAAAAGCAAGCTACTGAACCAGTCAAAGAGGTGATCTTGTTTGAGCAAGCATGCTCATTGCATTTGCTTTCTGTATACGCTGGCATACAAAATGCCTAAAAGAGGAAGTTGAACAAATAGATATCAATGGCTATCTTATGAAGGGTGTGCAGAGGAGAACAGAGTAAGATGATGGGAACTTTTGATTTCTACTTTATAAACTTCTTTATGGTTTGTACTTTGAATTTTTAAAAATGAGTATCTCTTTTTTATAAAGAAAAACTCCATAAAGAAATTCTCACTTAAAAAATAATAACTTTTACTCTGAATAAGGGCACAAACACAAAAGGGGCTTTTTTGTGTTTGTCTGAATTCTATCTGATTACAAATTCCCTTAACTTTGTGGCTGGTGATTCGAGGGAGGGGTGGCGGGGTATGGGGGGCGGTGAGGGAGAGAGAGGAGGAGAGGGAGAGAACACGCTAGGGCACAGATGTGCACGTGGGCACTGCAGACGCTGGCTGGCACGGCAGCCTGGGGTGGAGGGATCGCAGGAGGAAGGCGAAAGTGTCCCATCACTCCATCCCCAACTTTTGCCCACTCTCCGTGCAGCCTCTGCTCATGTGGCATCAGCTCCTTTGAGGTTGTGTGGCTCCAAGAAGCCTTCCCAATCGAGGGCTGAGGTTACTTCCATTCTCTCCCCGCCATTCCCCACCTCGGGGTCCTCACACACACATCCAGCAGGCCCCCTCTATTGTTCTTTCTATCTCTGGAGAGAATATTTCCTCTATTTGTCTCGATCCTCTCTTCCTGAGGGCTAGGAAGGGATGCTCTGCTCTCCCCTCCAGCCCACCCCATCCCACACCCATCATTCCTGTAAGTGATAACAGTCCTCACGTCTGCCCAGAAATGCCATCACTGAATTCTTGTGCTCTCCCTGTCAGCCGCTCTGAGATCTCCCGGCTCTCCTCCCACCCTTCTCCTAAACCTGAATTCCCGGGGACTGATGTCGCATGTCATGGGTGTGCTAAGGTTACTACGCCATGGAGGAGATGCACGCCCAAGTACTTAGGCAAGAAGTATCAGGATGTCTACAGTTACCTTTGTGTGATTCAGCCAAAAAAGGAAAAAAAAAAAAAAAAAAAAAAAAAAAGGGACAGAGAGAAAAAAAAGAAAGAGGGCAAATATTCACAGTAGTTGAGTCTAGGTGGTAGGTAAGCAGGTGCTCGGCATACTGTTTGACTTTTCTATTTTACATATTGTATGTTGCACAACAAAAAAAATAGGGAAACAGAAGAAATCTCAGTTTCCACATTTCTTGAGGCGAATGAGACCGGCTGGCGTGACTCCTTAAATGTCTCCTGAACTCGTCCCTTCTTCTCCATCCCATAGCCACTGGCAGGGTTCAGGTCTCCTCATCCCAGGGACGCTCTGGAGACAGCCTCCTCCTCACTGGGGTCCCAGACCCCATCTGTCCCCTTCTCCACAAGGCTGCCAGGACAGGGCCAAACTCAGCATCACGGCCGCCACGGCTGCGCTCTGGCTGCAGGCAGCCCGCTCCACCAGTTTCATCCCTCACCATGGCCCACCCCTCCACCAAATCTCAGGTGACGCTCCAGCCATGGGGACCAGCTCCTTGAGCCCTCACACCCTGCGTCACCTCTTCTGCCTAGTAGGCCCTTCTGTCCTGCCAACCTTCTTCCTTGGCTACCCGGCAATTCCTCTCCATCCTACACGACTTACTTTGGTGTTTTCATTTCCAGGATAGCCTCTCTGGTCTCCTGTCCTGCTGCTTAGTCCCCCGCCCCCTCCTTCCACCACCTCGCTCTGTGTACACGCACATCTCCTCTTTGCCAACAGCAGCCGTGGTCTTACTCATCTGGGCAACGCCAGTGTCTCCCACAGGCCCTGCCATGTATTCAGCAGACAGTTATTACATGGAGGAACGAATGAATGAATAACGTGCAAGGTGGGAACGTGGGAAAACCTCCTGATTTGCCTATGGAGACACCTGTGATGAATTCATTGTTCATTTACTATTTACTGAGGGACCTTCATGGATCTGCTAGTCATAAAACTACCTTTCTATCTGGATCCTGCTTGCTTCATACATTCACTCATTCAACGCTTGACACTTGTTAAGCGTCTGCCACTGTGCTGAGAGCCAGGAGACTTGTGAAGATGAATTGGGCAGAGAGCATGGCTCTGGCTGGGGAGGTAAAGCAGGAGCATAACGAGAGGAGAAGAGTGGTCAGCGTCATAAGGGAAACACAGGCCATGGGTAATGGGAACGCAGAAGCGGAGAAAGGACACCTGGGAGTCTCCTGAGAGTGGACTGGGGGAGACTTCCTGGGTGAGCTGACACGTGCACTTGACTTTGAGGGAGCGAGAGTTGTAGACATAAGCCTTTGGAGGGAGGGGGGCATTCCGGGGAGGGCCGAGTGGAAACCAAGCCACCGAGCACGGCCATGAGTACATGTACGGGGGCCACTAGCGATTCAGCTTTGTCATTGAAGAGAAGTGGTGGGAAATAAGGTTGGGAGGTGGGTTGAAGTCCTGACAGCCTTGAAAACCAGGATAAGATGTTCAGCTCCTGTGAGCATATGGGTGCCACGCAAGGGTTCTAGTTAGAGTGCGAGTTGATCAGGCGCACTTCCAGAAAGTGATTCCAGCAGCAGCGTGGGCTGAAGTTTTGTATTTAACACAAAACCCCCAGGAGCTCTGCTGACCTCATTTTGCACAGGGCTGAGCTCAAAAACTTGCACGTGGCAAACACCTCATACATTTCTTTAATTGGACTGGGTCTAAGACCACGTGTACATCAGCGAATGTGCAAACAGCTGTATCTCTGGCAGCCACACACCCGTTCAGCCAGTTCCCCTTCACGGAGACCTCGCCAGGGCCGGGAACCTCTCCTCGCCACACTTCTGCCTCTTGTCTTGACTCCCCACTATTCCAAAGTCTCAACAGTTCATCCCTGGATGACTGCGACAGACTTCTGACTGGTTTTCTTCCCGTGAGCTCTCTCCACTGTAAATAACCCTGCTTAGGAACCTTCCACGGCTCCCTCTTCTTTCCTGGCATTTAGGATCCTCCGTAGGCTGTTCCCTATAACCCGCTCTGTCTCCCATTCCTTTCCACATGCATTCCCCACTCCAGCCAGACCATTCCCGCTCCAACTGCTTCGTTCAATTCTCTTTCCATACCTCATCCATCCTGCCACGCCAACCTCCTCTCTTCCTCACAGCTCCTCTGAACCCAGTTTGCCAGCAGCATTATCTGGTGCGAAGATTCAGAAAGGCCTGGATCCACGCCCCAGCTTTCTGATTCACTGTGTGAGCTTAGACACACTATGCATTCTCCTGGAATCTCAGTTCTCTCATCTATAAAATGGGAGTAATAAGAATGTCTATTTATTTTTAGGGCTTACTCTTCGTATTACCAGGGCTACTGTGAAGAGTTAGTAAGACATTACGTGTGCCAGGCCCTGTGCTCAATAAACGGTAAAGCTCCTTTCTTCTCCGACTCCTTGGAACTCCAAAAAGTAATTGCTGTTAGTCAAGCACGTACATGGAAAGGAAGTTACATTTTGAGGGAATACGTACACAGTACCTGACAGTATGCTGGGCTTTTCTGACTCTTCCTTCCACAACTCTAAATCACAAGCATTTCTGCTCTCATTTTACAGATGTAGAAACTCAGATTGAGAAAGGGAAGCAATCTGGGGTCATACAGTTCTAAACTGACCTTTACTACCATCAGAGAAATAACCACCGAACCATGATTAAATATTTACTATGTTTCAAGCACTGTGCCGAGTACATTACCTGCAGTGTCTCAGTTAGATGCTTTATCCCGAGAAGCCAATATTATAACCCATACGCCACAGAAGGAGAGGAGAAGAAACTTACCCAAAGTCCTACAAATGGCAAATGGCTGGGCTGGGATTCACGCCTATGCCCTCAGCTACCGTGCGGACACCGTACTGCCTAGGCCAGTGAATTGTCTGAACTTGGACTGCAGCTCTGTGATGCCGAGGCTGGCCTCTTCAGGTTTTCCATGGGCCCCGGCCTGAGCCTGGGGTCACAGCAACCACTGTTGCTCACCAGGGCCTCCAGGTGAGGTGGGCAGGGCCAGCCGCTGGCTGGTGGACTGGTCATGACTCCCCTGAACAGCTGGCAGTGGTTCCTCTGCTGGCCCTGGCACTTACCCGATGGTGCAGCTGGCATTGGCCTCGATGGTCCAGATGCAGTTGAGGTTGTGTTCATAGGGAGCTGGATACCCGGGTGACAGCACCTGCCCCGACACCTCTCCTTTCACCGTCCCGCCACACTCGGCTGAAAGAAATCCCAGAAGAGTGAGCTTCAGGGGGTGACCTGTGCTCACAGCACCCACCCACTGGCTCCTCCGGCCTGTGTGCCAGGGTCCCTCTCGTTCATTCCAGGTGGCTGAGCGCAGCACAGAGAAAGGCCCTTGGACGAGACTTGTATCCAGGAACTACAAAAGCCCCTACAACTCAACAATGAAAAGACAGAGTTCAGTTAAAAAATTGGCAAAGCCTTTGAATAGACATTTCTGCAAAGAAAGTATACAAATGGCCAATAAGCATAGGAAAAGATGTGTAACATCATTAGTCATCAGGGAAATGTAAATCAAAACCACGATGAGATCCCACTTCACCACCTCTAGGATGGTTATAATCAAAACGACAGACTAACTAACGTGTAGGTGAGGATGCGGAGAAACTGGAACCCTCAGACATTGCTGGTGGGAGTGCAAAACGGTGCAGCTGCTTTGGAAAACGGTTTCCTATATAGTTCCTCAAAATGTTGCCCTATGACCCCAGCAGTTTTGCTCTTGGATATATACTCAAGAGATACGAAAACGTATGTTCAGATGAAAACTTGTACATGAATGACCATTGCAGCATTATTCGTAATATCCAAAAAAGGGAAATGACCCAAATGTCCATCAGCTGTTGAACAGATTAACAGATGTGGTATACCCATACAATGGACTATTACCTGATCATAAAAAAGAATGGGGTACTGACACATGATACAACGCGGACGAACATAATGTTGAAAACATTAGGCTGTGTTAGAGAAGCCAGGCGCAAAAAGCCACATATTGTGTGTTTCTATTTATATGAAATATCTAGAACAGACAAATCTACAAAGACAGAAAGTACATTTGTAGTTGCCAAGGCCTGAAGAGGAGTGCCAGGGGGAGGGATTGCTAATGGGTATAGGGTTCCTTCTGGGGAGACAAGATGTTCAAAAATTAGATTGTGGTGATGGTTGTACAACCCTGTGAATACACTAAAAAGCACTGAGTGGTACACTTTAAATGGGCCAACTGTATGGTATGTGAAGTCTATCTCATTAAAGCTATTAAAAAAAAAGGTCCCTGGGGGTAGGGCTGATGGCCCACTCTGGGGCCAGACTCTTTGAGGTCTCCTGAGAATGTGCAGACACTTGAACCTGGTCACTGACAGGAACTGGGCCTGTGTCACGTGCCAGGGGCACAAGGCATGGCGTCCTTCCTCCGGAGACCTGGAGGAAGAGGCGGCCACAGTGTGCGCCCTGACACACGCACGTTCACGCCAAGTGGCAGCACAGAGGAGGAGGTGATCAGTTTCCTCCAGCGCAGGGCAGGGAGAGGCGGGAGGGTGGGTGGGAGGCGTAGGCTGGGGAGGCCGACAGGGAAGAGTGCTGCGAATTTCCTGGGGGTGAGAAACAGCATGGCAGCTTGGGGGACGGGGTATGAGATGGGGCCTGGAGGGACGCAGGGCTGGAAAGCTGGGCGAGCATCGTTCATCGAAGGGCACTGCACAGAACCACAGTGTTTATGCACGAGAGTAAACTGATCGCTTTACACATTAGTGCCCTTTACACACTAGAGAGGATGCTCCCGTAGCAGTGTGAAGGGGCGCAGAGGGGCGGACCTAGAGGCAGGGCACCAGTGAAGAGGTCCATCTCCCCATCAGAGCAGCCCCCCAGGTCAGAAGCTGGTGATCCTGCTGGCCTTCTTCCTCCCCTTGTCTAATCTGCCTCTGAGCCCCAGGGCCTGAACCTCTGGGATGCTTTTCACGTCTGCCCCCACTCCGCCCCCATTGTTAGAGTCGCGGCTCAGGCCCTTGCCATCTCTAGGGTGGCAGAGTTGCGTCCCCCTAAGCAGTGCCACCAGAAGGATCTTTCTAAAATACAAACTGGCCACATCACTGCTTGCTTTCCTGCTTCCCAGAGTGAAGTCCAAGCTCCTTAGGAGAGCCCATCAAGTCCCCCAGAGAGGCTCCCTTTGGCCTTTTCTGGCCCTGTCCTGGCACCCCTTGGTCCAGCCAAGTGTGATAAACTCCACAAGCCCAGGCACACTGGGCCTCTTCAGGCCTCTCCTTGGACTGACAAGTCGGCCAACATCTTCCCCATGAAACCTTTTGTGACACCCTCCCCTCCTCACATCGAGTTGACGCTATCCTCTTTTGTGTCTCCATTATAACATGGACCAGTTTTTATCATAGACGTGTAACAGGTTATTAAAATCTATCACCTTCACTCCTCGGCGGCAGGAACCTTGGCTTATGTTTGTACGTCAAGTGCCTAGCGTGGTGTTTGGCACATCACAGATGCTTTAACAAGTGTTTATTGAATGAATAGGTGGGTGGACGATCAAACGAAACGAGAGAAGCTTACTGCTTCCCAGGCGAATTACTATGAAGGGTCTGACTCAAGGGAGCATGAGAGAAAACGAAGAGATTTGTTGCAAAGCTTTGTAGGAAAGATCTGATTAAGCAAGATCTTAGAAGTAGGAGATGAGGGGATCAAAGTCACACATGGGAGACTGACCTTCATCTTTTGCTACAAAGGACCCATCAAGCGTCTCTTGGGCCCCATGGCTTGACCCGGGCCCACTAAGGCAGGGCGGGGGAGGGGCCCTCTGCAGTAAGCCTGCGCACAGACCGGGCCCTTTCTTCCTGCGTAACTCCCCCCCGTGTTGATGTTGGGGTGGGAGATGCCAAACCTGAATGAGAGATGTCGGGTTGGATGGGCCGGCGGCAGGGAGCAGGGTGTGGGTGAGAGGATGAGTTGTAAGTTGTGGGGAGGAAGACTTTCCGGCTCCACAAATAGCAGAGGCAGCTAGAAACGGGGCAGGACATTATCCCTGCCCTGGGCTGGAGCTTCCTTCCGCATTCCTGATGGAACATCCCCTCCTGCTTCCCGGAGGCGAGTGTTTGGAGGCAGGGGCACCAGGAGTACTTCCTCGGGGACACGACTGCTCTTTCCTCAGGGCTCACTTTATCTGGGGACGGACAGGGGGGCAGGAGGAGCCAGGTGGCTGGCATGCAGCAGATTTACCAACAAGACCCTGAGACTCTCGTCCTTCTGGTCTTCTCCCTTATTCCCATCCTACAGCCCTGGGCTGCTTCGTTTGGGCTGTAGCATCCACTCATCCACAAAGAAAACAGCTGGATGTTTCAGCTGTACTAGTCATTTCTGGTAGACCACGATCAAGTCCGTCACAACATGACATGTGTAAAACTACACACACATAATCCCAAATACACAGCCCCCTCCCCTGCGTAGGGCCTGGAGGGAGTCTCGGTGGGGAAGTCCTCCGAGGTTCAAAGTATAAGCGCTCTCACTAGCACTGCTTGCGTGGATTCTCTAAGTTTGGATCAACTGGCAGATTAGATAGAAGAACCTTATGGTGGAGCTTTTTTGCAAAGCAAATAATTGTCTTGCAGTGTGAATCATCACCTCCTTCACATTTCGTTTGCTTTGGCTTGCCTATGGCATCATACTGTTGTCTGTTTATGCCTGTGTCTCCCTCACTGGCCTGGGATCTGCTTTTCCCTGTATTCCCAGTGCCTGGCAGAGGGCCTGGCACATGAATGAAACAAGGGGATAAAAACAGGGAAGCAGGGAGAAAGGGACAGGGCATGCCTGCGGATGAGGTCGACTTGAGCAGACGGAGGAAGATTCTAGAGGCCACTATCCTGATCTATCCACAGTCAGGTTTGAAATCCTCACCTTTAGACCCTCTGTTGGGTAACAATGTCGAAGGTCCTGTTAACACGTAGTTGCCAGGGGGAAAAAAATATCGCCCTTACCTCCCCTCCTGTGGGTGATGTTTACCCATCCTTTCAAGTCTCAATTGAAATATCACCTCCTAGGCACAACTTTCTCATCTTCCCTCAACACTTTTGGCACTTACTCTTTTTACAGCGCTTACCTTGTATTATAATGACCTGTTTATGTGCCTCTTCTCCTTGCCAGGGTATGGACTCCCCAAGGGCAGGAAGAATGCTTTATTCTTTCCTTTTTTATTTCTCTGCCTCTGCACATACCCAAACACGCACCTGCGAGGATTCTGGCAGGTGGCGCTTAGTAGGCACTTAAACGTTCTCCCAGTGGATGTTCTGTCCTTATAAGATTAACCAGAGCTGCACAGCCACGCTGAGGTTGTGAGCCATGGGGCAGGAGATGGAGAGAGGGAAAGGTCTGGTGTTCGGGGCTGGGGATACAGGACAAAGCAGCGTGGTGGAATCCTGGTCAGCAGGGAGGGTCACACGCGCAGTGAGGCGGGAGGTGAGAGGTGGAAAGGCCACTCAGACAGAAGGACGGGTGTTGCCTATCTCCCACTTCTGCCTTGGACCAGGATTCTCTTGTCCTGTGACACATGGATGAAGCTTCCAGAGAGCCTGTGCTGACACTCTTGAAGCACCACAGGCTTAAGAAGGTGCTGGTTCATTATCTTATTCTTTCCTGAGTGTGAGGTAGATGCTAGCTCATGATCTGACTCTTTCTCAAGAACAAGATAGATGTTAGTTCATGACCTGACTCTTTCTTTCAACATTCCGGAAAAGCGAGCAGGAGCCCCATTTTGCCTATGGGGAAACTGAGGCCAGAGTGAGCTGGAGACTCATCTGAGACTTGGTGTTGCAGGAACCCCTGGAACCAGGCAAAAAGTCCACCTCTTCCTTCTCACTGACCCTCCCACCTCTCTGCCAGGAGAGGATTACGATTCTGAGGGCATGACCTGGCTCTGGTACCGCTCGCTAAATGTATGACAGTGGCAAGCCACCTCCTGGCCTCGCTGCCGTGTGGGTGTAATAAGGTGTCAGAGTGAGGACATGGGGAAGTGTGGGCAGGGCCAGCCATGACTCCGGTGAACAGGACGGTTCAGATGGCCCCAAGGCCCTGGAGTGTGAGGGCCAACGGGAGAGCCTTAATGAGACCAGAGCTGGGAACTCGGGATTAGGGGACACCCGAGGGGGGTCACCTGAAGAGCAAGAGGCCTCCTACCGACACAAGTGGGGAGCGGCCGGTCCCAGGTCCTGCGCTCCCCGCTCAGACACAGCAGCTCCTCGCTGCCCCGCAGGCTGTACCCAGGGTCACAGCCGAAGGACACAGAGCTCCCTGCGAAATGGCCTCCATCGCGAACCTTGTAGCCAAACTGGGGGGTTCCTGGGTCTTCACATTTGATGAGTTCAAAACCTGGGGACGAGAGAAGAGATAAGGGTGATCAAGACAAGTCATGGCACAAACCCCACCCCACCCTCCCCGCCCCCCCCCCCCCCCCCACCAAGAGCGCACATCCTTAAGGAAGCCACCCGGCACATGCCCCTGGGCCCTGATGGAGGCGCCCCTCGGGGCGTCACGTGGCTGTGCTCAGGTGAGGGTCTGTTATGGAGTGTTCGTTCTCCCTGTTGCTATATGTAAATGACTTCAGTTATTTCTCCCAGGACAGCTTTTAATAGTTTTCAGGTATAGGGTCGGGATTTCCTTTTTTTTTTGTTGGTTTGACCCCATAGCATTTTGGTAGCAGGAGCTGCTCTTCCCATTTTGTTAACTGAGACAGTCTGATGGGAGAGTGTAATTATGGAAAAGTCACTTTAAATGTATGCTTCAAAGCTCAATTTCGTCCTGCTTAAATACACTCTATTGAACGAGCCTGGAGAAGGAGACCTCTGTGAGCTTACACAGAGCTCCTAGGGCACGGTGGCCACCTGTGTTAGCTCTCACTTGTTATTCACAGGAGTCTTGCTGGGAGGGGTAACTGTGCATTGCACAGCTGAGAATATTGACTTGGGAAGGTCACACAAATTGTTCCAAAGTCACACAGTCTCAGATGATAGAAACGGAATTTGAATATGACTCTGTTTAGTCCCCTTCCACTGACGTACCCTGCTGTAACAGGCACAGACCCTACACACCCAGGCAAGAGGAATCTTGAGTAGACTCATTGGTTTTTTTATTTTAACAGCTTCTTTGAGACGTAACTTACATACTAAACACTCCCCCAACTAAAGCGTATAATTCAGTGTCTTTTAGTTTATTCACAGAGTTGTGCAACTAACATTGCAATCGACTTTAGGACATTTTCATCACCTCAAAGAGAAGGTGATTTCCCCTCAACTCCCTCATCCCCAGGCAACTAACAATTTTCCTTCTGTCTCTATGGATTTGCCTCTTCTGGACAGTTCATGTAAATGGTTCATGCAATACATGTGTCTACATGTACTGTGACAGACTTCTTTCACTTTGCATCATGTGTCCGAGGGTCACCCACATTGTAGCATGGATCAGAACTGGATCCTTTTCTATGGCCAAGTAATGTTCCATTGTATGGAGGGACAGATCCCATTTTACTTATCCATTTATCAGTTGAAGGATATTCATTGGCTTTTAAAATCGTCTACAAAAGCACATTCCTTTGTAGCTACTGGGCAAGGAGAAGCTCAAATAAATGAATAAAATAGCTGTGAAGCCGAAGTATGGAGATGTCATCCCAAGTACTCTGGGGCTGTGTACGAACCTCAGTGCTTTCTGTTTTTGCAATTTCAGGAGTAAAGGAGAAAGTTAAAATCAGGAAAAAAGGGAAAGAATCAAGCCTCGACTCTTCAGGAAGTAGTAAAAAAGAACATAATTATACATTAGTGCCTGCATTTTTTACATCTGACTGTAGCTGAACATTAGTTTATAAATGTCACCATTAGGAAAGGCTATCTTTGGTTGCTTTAATTCAAAGGCTCAGCGCTTATTATTTTTAGTGAGTAAAAGGTGATTAGTGAGTCAAAGGTGTACTGTGACTCTCAGCTAAGTTACTCACAGGTGTAACCATGTAGCTGTACGCCAAGTGGCAGCTTATCCAAATCACGGGCACAATGTCTTAGGGGAAACAGTCATCTAAGCACACACCAGTTAGAGAAAATCAAACCCACTAGCTGATGGGTGATGTCCCAGAGCCCAGCCTCCCTGTATGTGGTACCGGGAAAAGCCCGATTTCACTGTCCACTCAGATGAGAAAAAGACTTACTGGAAAACTGCAGCTCAAAGCCCTTGCTGGTGTTCTCAGCATCAGAGATGAAATCAAGCCACAGACTGCTGGACGTGCTGTTCAATGTCACCCCCAGCATCTCAGAGCGGCTGAACACCCCCAGCAAACGGGCGGAGTTGTTGTTGCCATCGTAGACCTGGACACGGGAGAGACCCCAACCCCACATCATCAGCATGGCCTTATCTTGAACAAGGGCTTCCCACCCAACAGCCCACATTCCCTCCCAGAGTTTAGCACTGATAACAACCGTTAAGAGGGACAGTCAGTCATCAGATGCAAGGAAGACGGCAGAGTGGAGTTGCCACCGGGCGAATTATCAGCCCCGCTAGCCTACTTTGTACCAGTTCTGTGCCCAGCCCATCTCGGTGTGAATCATAGCTCTAGGAACTGGTTGCTGTTCTAACCTTTCCAGAGGAGATCTGGTCTTAGTTCCCCAACCCCCAGATGGCACCAGCTTACTCTTCAGCAGCTTGGGGAGACCAGGTTGGGGCTGCCTGAGTGCCCAAACCATCTGTTTCTGCAGACAGGCAGGCTGCAAGCATTCGACTTTTCTGCATTGCTAAACACTCCATCCTGCCCTTCCGGGAGATGAGACAATCGTCCTCCTCCATAATCCCACCCCACTGTGGCAGTGGCCTCAGTCTCACACTCTGCTGGACATGACCCCTAGGATCCAGCAGAATGGAGTTAAAATGTCCAGCGTGTCAGGTGTCATGGTATCTTCCCCTTCCCCAAGCTCAGTCTCTGCCCCTTCCCTCCTAAAATGAGGGCTCCAGCGAGGGCCTACAGGCTTGCCAGGGGTGGAATCGTGCAGGTATCTGGCTTCCCTGACTCCCATCTGTCCCCTGAACTACTGAGCACCAGCAAAGACAAGAAGCATCAGAATAATGAACTAGCTCCCCAGGTTCTGAGGTTGCTGCTCCTTTCCAGATAATTGTGCAAATAACAACAGAATTTGTGATTGAGTGAAGGACCCCCCTGTTGCTTTGGTAAATATCAAAGATGGGATCTATGGGTGGGTGATGAATATTTGTGCATGGCACAGGATGTGGTGCCAGCTGCCAGCAAATTGGAACAATATTTCCATTCTACTATTTATGAAGCAAAGCTTTCTAAAAGAAGCCATCCTTCAAGCTAATAACAGTGCTGTATATTAAAGATTTGTTTAGGCCCCTGGGAGCTTCAAAAGCCTGTTTCCAGATCCTATGTGCAATTGTTTTATATCACTGATAGACTGGGAGAATTCCAGAGTGCCAGCAGACATAGACATGACACCAGTTCAAAGAGTTCAGCCCACCGCTGCATCCAGATTGTTATAAAAATAGTTTTACCCATTAAAACATATATTTTCTAATTAACTCATCAAGGCAGTAATCATCAACACTTGCTAACATCACAATAAGAGAGACAACCAGACATCATGTGCTTGTTAATGGAAGACACACCAATACCTATGGTGTCATTTTGCCAAAAAAACATCAAACCTGAACCAGATCAAGCCACTGGATCCAATTTCCAACTTATAGGAAATATGGAGGACAGAGGAACATACGAAATGAATACATTACAAATAAACAAGTTACAGATAAATTACAAGGGAGTAAAAAAGAAGAGATGGAGGTAAAACCTAAAGACTAAAAAAATACTTGAGGCAACTAATCCAATATGTACAAGTTATTTGGATCCTGATTCAAATAAACTGTAAATTTTAAAAATATTACATTTATGAGATAATTAGAAATTTGAACACTCAATGGACATATTATGGTATTAAGAAATTGTTGTTAATTAATAAAAGTATAATGGAAATAGGATTTTTTCCTTAATTTCAAAGCATAATTCATCTTAATTCATTAAGGGTATTTTTGTTCTTAATATGTCATTATGATAAAATATTCATTTCAGGAAACTTATAACACAGAAAATCACGAAGAAACTGAAAGCAACTTTCAGCACTCATAACATTTTGGTGACTATATTTCTAGGCTTCGTTCTATGCATATCTTTCCTTAAATAGCTTTTAAATTTACTTTTTTATAAAAGCAAGATTAAACTATAGATACTATATGGTAACCTGCTCTTTCACTTAATATAATGTGTATATTTTTCAAATCATTATTTTTTCCACAACAGCACTTAAACAGCTGTAGAAATTACCATCATAAAATTAACCCAACCCACAATATAATCATTCGCATATCATTGTCCAGAATATGTGGAATATGTGCCCTGGCACATAAGATGCACTCAACAAATGTATGATAAATAAATAAACCAATATTTTCTTTCAGTAATTTTGTTCGTAAATCCACCTGGAATTTTGGCATATGGTATAAGACATATTTTCTTCCTGGTTGATTCGCCATTTTTAATAAAACCCTGTTTGTAAATATTCCACCCATCACCAACTTTAAATCCAACTTTATCACATACATAGTTATATAAATTCTTTTTGCTCAACTTTCTATTCTACTGCAGTTATCTATTTGCCTATTCCTGTGCATGATCTAAACTGTTTTAGTTATTGTAGCTTTGTAATATATTTAAATATTTGGTAGGGCGAGTCCCCTCACATTTGTCTTCTTTTAATTAAAAAAATTGTCTTCCTATGTTTATTCTTTTAGATAAACTCAAGAAGAATTTTCTCAAATTAAGAGAAACAACTCCCCCCAATCCCTCCAAAAGACCCAGAACAACTTGTATAATTCTGACTGATTAATATTAAATGCCTGGATTGATAAGAGAGAAAACATATCTATATGATATTAAATCTTCCTATCCATATACATGACATCTGGCTCCATTTAATCAAGTTGTCTTTTATATCTCTCAGAAAAATTCTGTACTTATTCCTAGGCACTTTTATATTTTTATTGATATTGGGAATTGGGCCCTTGTATACATTTATTTCCTAACAGAATATTGCTTGTCCATAAGAAAATTGCTTTGATGGTCCAGTTCATCATTATATACAGGTGATGGATTTACCCCTGACAAATCCAAGAGAATCTATACACACCCATTACATCTAACCTTCTTTCTTTCTTTTTATCTATTATATGTTTCCACTTTTTTCACCTTTATTGAAGTGTAATAGATGAATAAAAATTGCATATATTTAAGGTGTACAAATCAATTTTATTTATTTATTTATTTATTTTTGGTTGAGTTGGGTCTTCATTGCTGCGCATGGGCTTTCTGTAGTTGTGGCACGCAGGGCCTACTCTTCGTTGCGGTGTGCAGGCTTCTTTCTCACTGCGGTGGCCTCTCCTCTTGCGGAGCACAGGCTCCAGGCACGCAGGCTTCAGTAGTTGTGGCACACAGGCTCAGTAGTTGTGGCTCATGGGCTCTAGAGTGCAGACTCAGTAGTTGAGGCGCATGGGCTTAGTTGTTCCGCAGCACGTGGGATCCTCCTGGACCAGGGATCGAACCTGTGTCCCCTACATTGGCAGGCGGATTCTTAACCACTGTGCCACCAGGGAAGTCCCATACAACTTGATTTTTGATATGCACATACCACTACATCTAATAAGACAGTTCAGCAAGATGGCTGCCTTCAAAATGAATATGCTAAATGGATAGCTTTTAACACACAGTTTCAATGTAACATTCCTATGAACAATGTTACATGCATGTCTGCTTACACACAGCTGCTCAAGTTTCTCTAGGGCATATATCTAGAACTAAAACAGAGAAGAGAAGCGGGTTGCACATGGAAGGCACATCTTCAACTTTGTTAGATGTTGTCAGACTGCTCTCCAAAGAGTAATACCAATTTAATCTCTCACTAGCAACGTATGACAGCTTTCCCTGCTTTATATCTTCACCAACACTTGATATTTTCAGGCACTCTAAAATTTTCCAATATGATGGGTGTGAAATGGTATCCCATTTTAATTTGTATGTCCCTGATTATCACCGAAGTGGAATATCTTTTTGTATGTTTATCAATCCTACTTTCCTCTTCTGTGAATTGCCTGTTCATAGCCTTTGTTCCGCCCTGAATATGAAACCTCCCTGCATTTAATTTAGTTTTATGTCCTTCAGTATAAAGTTTTATAATTTTCTCATTAAAGATTATACACATTTTTGTTAGGCTTACTCCTAGGTGTCTTATAGTTTTTGTTTCTATTATGAGACCTTCTCCCCACCTCTGATTACATGTTTGAATTGGTTGTAGAAACACCAGCAGCTTTGCTAAATTGTCTTATTGGTCTGATAGGTTATCAGCTGGTTGTTTTATATTTTCGAAAGAAGAGACAATTTGGATATTCCCTTCTAATTGTTATAGTTTCTTTGTTCTTTTCTTTGTATAATTGCAGTGGCTTGGATCTGAATACTATTGGTGGTAGCAGAACTGGTGTTATTCCTGACTTTACTGGGAATCTTTAGGAAGTTTTGTCATTAAGTATAATGTTTGCTATACGTGTTGGCAGAAAATTTTTATTAGATTAAGAAAGTTCTGTCCATAGCTTTATTTTTTTTATTTTTTATTTTTTGTGGTATGCGGGCCTCCCTCTGCTGTGGCCTCTCCCATTGCGGAGCACAGGCTCCGCGGCCATGGCTCACGGGCCCAGCCGCTCCGCGGCATGTGGGATCCTCCCAGACCGGGGCGCGAACCCGGTTCCCCTGCATTGGCAGGCGGACGCGCAACCACTGCGCCACCAGGGAAGCCCTGTCCATAGCTTTATGAGATATTTTTAAAAATCATGAATCAGTACTGAATTTCATCACATGATGTTTTGGGATACATTGGCAAGATCATGTATTTTTCTCTCCTAATCTGTTTATAGGATGAAATTGCTGATATTTGACCGCTCTTGACCTACAAAAATGGCAATTTCATATGGTTTGCCCAATAAAGAAAATTAGGAGCTTTTGTAATGTTGACACATCCTTACATTCCTGGAATCCATCCCATTGGTCATTTTTGTTTTAATGCACAGCTAGATTCAACATGATACTGTATTTAGGATTTTTAGATCTATGATCATAAGTGAAACTGGCCTAATACTTTATTTTGCCCTTATTCAGTTTGATATCAATATTTCTACTTGTCCCATTTAAATAAAGTGAGTGGGGAGATGGATACTAATTTTTCTCTTTTCTGACACAGCTTGATTATTGCAGGGATTAATTGTTCCTTGAAGTTTTGTGAGTTTACCTGTAAAATAGGCGAGGTCTGGGGACTTTGAGAGAGAATACGAGAGAATTCCAATGTTTTAAATGGTTATTGGTTTATTCAGATTTGTATTTTTTCTTGATACTGGTACTTATTATCTATAAAAATTTCCATTTCATTTAAGCTTTCAGATTTTTTGTCTTATGCTTTTTCCTAAACATTTTCTTATTGTTTTCATAATCTCTACCTTATCTATGACTATGTTCCTTTTTCATTCTTAAAATTATATATTTGTGGCTTCTTTATTCCTTGATCAGTCCTGTAAATTTTGTCTATTTTATTATTTTTCAAAGAACCAGCTGGTTTTGTTGATAATTGCTAGTTTTTAAATTTTTCTTTTTTCAGTCACTTTCGCTTTTATCTTTAAAAGTATTTCTTCCACTTTCTTTGGATTTACTCTGTTATATTATTCAAGCTACCTAAATCCTTATTCATTTTTAACCTAGGTGATACGTCAGAGACTAATAGAGGTATATTAAATCTTCCACAATGACTGTGACTTTATTAAAATTTTTTACATTTCTAGCAATTTTTATTTAATTTATTCATGCTATATTATTTGGCACATCAAGTTTTACTGTGACTTGATTGTGCATTTTATTAATATAAAAGAATTCTCTTTTTCATTATGAGATATGAGAGAAGTTCTCAAATTCATCTTATAATAAAGTGATTTCATTTTTCTGTGGTTTACCATCTTCTGTTCATTGCCTCCATTCCATTTTTTAATTGGGTGATCATGTTTTTCATCTCTATTCAATCTTTCTTCATCTCAGATTGCTCTGTTTTCATTATTGCCTATTTTTGTGTCGTAAATATAATATTCTCTCAAATCCTGTTAAGAATACAAATTAGAAGTTTTTAAAGTATTTTTTTTTCTTTGTTGCTTGCAGAGGGGCAATTAACTCTGACTCCTCAGACAGGTTCCCTTCATCTGATCTACTGAATATTCACATATCCAGTTCATTTTCCAGTTGGCACACCATGACAGAGGGAAAATAAAAATGGATACTGGGGGCTTCCCTGGTGGTGCAGTGGTTGAGAATCCGCCTGCCGATGCAGGGGATACAGGTTCGTGCCCCAGTCTGGGAAGATCCCACATGCCGCGGAGCAGCTGGGTCCGTGAGCCATGGCCGCTGAGCCTGCGCGTCCGGAGCCTGTGCTCCGCAACGGGAGAGGCCACAACAGTGAGAGGCCCGTGTACCACAAAAAAAAAAAAAAAAAAAAAAAGGATACTGGAAAGACCCAGTAGCTCCCCTAAGGGGGAGCAGAAGAGTTAAGCCAGAAGAAGCCATAGTAGGAGCTTCTCCTGCTCCTGGTACTAAAGTATGTGTGTGTGAGGGAGAGTGCGTATATGTGTATGTGTGTGTACGTGTGCGTGTGTGTGTGTATGATTGTGGCAGCCTCTTCTCTAATGAGCTTGCCCACTCTTGTTAGGAGCCAGCCATGGCATTGCTCTGCTTTATCCAGCTTGCCAACAACAGCCAAATAGAATCCAGAAAGTCATGTTAAGAGGGAACTGTGGCTCTGTGTGGTTTCTCAGACCCTGTATGCTTCCAGAAGAGCTAGTTGGATTGAGATCTGGCCCCTGCCAACAGCCCCAAGGTGTGTCCTTGGCTCCAGGCTCTGCTGCTCTGAGCTAGGTGGTCTTAGATGCATTCTTTCCTTGAGGTTTCTAGCACTTAATCCACAGGCAGGATTTCAATTCACTTACGTGAATTACACTTTGATTAGGCTCTTTCTCAAAATGGACCCCTTTTGGGGGGTATTCCATTTGGCAAAAATTTCTTTAAGTTGTATGTGAAAGGCACCCTTGCCTAATTTCCTGTTTTCATGTCCCTTTAGTCATTTCCGCAGGAACCGTAGAGGATGTAGTTATATACATGGGCTTCGTGTGCCATCTTGAGCTGGGAGTTGTTGTCTTTCCACACCATTGCATTTAGAGGACCTTCTGTCTTGCAGATGACAGAGGTCAAAATTTTGGTGGAGGCCAAAACAGAAGAAATCAGGTAGTTCTAGGAGACAAGCTGGAGTATGTGTAGGTGTGAGGTCTAAGAAATTTTCAGTTATTAAAGGTAATGAAAAGATTGAGAGTCACAAATGCAAGAAAACAGTCATTTCATGGGTCAGAAATCCAAGAGTGTATGGAGGTGTGGAGGGTTGGTCAGACGCAACTATGGAGGAAGTGGCAGGTCTCACTGGGCAGGAAGGAGTCCAGGTATGCACTGGGGTTCCTGGGAGGGACAGGTACATCCTCAGGATTGGAAATACACCAGTGTTCTGGCAGATGGGCCAGTTACACCAGGGCAAGGGCAGGGTGCTCCTGGAGGTGACTCTGGGTGCCACCTTCTTTGTGTCGAGGTAGATCGGAGCAACAGGTGTAAAGAGCATTGCCACTGCAGCTGACAGTGGTTGCAGGGTGGAAACTATAACCGTGCATTTCTTTTCATTCCAAAATAATTCGTGTCCCAGGTTCTCCCTCGGGAGGGCAAGGGTCCTGAGGGGAAGAGTTAGAACAGGAAACTACGTGATCTCCCTGGATGCCTTGCCCTCCCTTCCCCAGACCCCCTACTATGGAAGCTCTGGTGGTTACAGGATCGTGTGGATGGCCTTTTGGCCAGGTCAGCACCACAGCCCAACCTTCTGAGGAGGACACTACAGAGGCCTAGACAGGGAGGAAGAGGCTTTTTGGCAAGAAGGTGGAGCCCAGTGTTAGAAGGCTGGTGGCAGGGCCAGCCGGGCAGGCGGCTGCAGAGACCAAGTCTGAAGTCTGGAAAGATCCCTCTAAGAAACACAGGAAATCATCTCCCTCTCCCCACAGCCCTGCAGGGCCACCTGAGGTCCTGATCCCTGCCTGAGCCCTCCCTCACCTCTGACCTAGGGATGATGCCCCAGGTCCCTCCCTTCTTACCCTGAGTGCCTCCAAAAGTCTCTCTTCTGTCTGTTAAGCTGCTCACTCAACCCTGAGGCAGAACCTTGATAGTGCAGTGGGGTATGAACACCTGCTGACTATGTCTTAGGTGCTACTCTGAGTCCAGACCACCCTAGAGAGGACGCTTGGGCACCAGCCATGCTCCATGTGGCCTCCAGCCGCCAAGGCAGGAGGCCTTCTGCTGGCCCCGTCAGGCCACATGCACAGAACTGCTGCTCACCCTCCCCTCAAAACCTGGAAATTGTAAGTCTCAAAAGTGCCTTTTTCTGTAGGGTTAACAGCATCCTTCCTCCAAGAAGGTCTCTGCATTGTCCAGCTTTCCTCAATTCCACCTGCAGCACTAGAGCACAGAAGTCCCTCTGGCCTTGTTGGCCCTGGGTGTGTCCTCTGAGGCTCTGTTGTTGATGATGAACAAATGGATGGAGAGAACTGAGGTCAAGGGAGATGCCTGAAGACATGGCCCTTGGAAAGAATAAAGTCCTGTCTATTGTTCACTTATAGGGAGATGCACACTGCATTTCTCTGTCTGGGGAGCTTAGAGGTTGAAAAGTAGAGCTTAAGGAGCCCATGATAGGAACCCACTCCCTCCTGGGCCACTTTGCCATATTCTGTTCTGTTTCAGGCATATCCGGTTCCAACTGGTCATCTCATGGTACTTCCTCTTGGGTTCAAGAGCAATTAGGTAAGAGTGAGAAATGCCTTCCAAACACACACACACACACACACACACACACACACACACACACACACACACTCCCCAGAGGGTGGGTCAAGAGTATCATCTTTGCATAAAAAGCACAGTGTACCCATCATATCTACAGAGAGTCCTAATGGATGGGGATTATTTAATGGTTTCTCTTTGGATTTTCTAGAGTGGTGACCTTCGGTTGTTTCTAATGTCTAGACTTCTCTGGCTCCAGGGAATAAAACTATATTAGAATAAGATAAAAACGTTTCTTGGCCTAGGATGAAAATGGACCTACTCAGTATGAGATTTTCCTTATAATCCTTTTAAATAAGGCAGCTCTTTGATAAGTTCTCCAGAGTCAACTCTTTGATTACACACACACGATGTGTTACTGGAGGTACAAATCACACACACAAAGAAACGCAGTCATAAGTGTGTTCAATGTCTTAACAAGTCCCTCTCTATAACCCTTTCTTTAGTCCAAGTCCTTTCACTTCTTTCTCTTATGTAGATCTTGAATCCACTTTATTCAATCCCACTGCTACATGCAGGCCATCACCATGGCACACTGAAGCTACTGAAATAGCCCACCGGTCACTGAAACATAAACTCAAAACATACACAAATGCACACACACAGAACACAAGTATGTACAGACACAGATCACTCAAACCAAATACAGACAGAGACACAGATGCACACACATGTGGAAACGTACATATAAACATATCTATATCCACACATATCTACACAAATGCACATATTCTATGAACTCTTCCTTACCTAGGTTGATGGTCAGAGTTCACAATGGAAAACCTGATCCACTAGCCACTCCAACTGAGTTTATTATGGTGATTTACTATCCAGACAACCCCTACTCAATCACATACATATTTGAGAGCAGTCAGCTCCTAAGCAAACTCTAAAGCCACATTCTTTAGAATACACTCGCCTACCCTTCTCTCTTAGATTCTCACTTCTCCCAGATGAGTGAGGACAACATCTTGGGACTCAGGAGGGAAGAAGAAAGGATGGGTCATTCACACAGAGATAAATGAGTGTGGTGACCATACTTTTGCATCCCGTAACATACATACTCTATGAAATCTATCAGTGTTACCTTGAGGACATCTCCTTCAGAGAGTTCAAATGCCCTGGCTTTGAGCTGAATCCCCTTCCCCGGCTGGGTCTGGATGGAGTAGATGCATTCGTGGTTGTTATTGTAGTTCACAGGAAAGTTGGGGGACAGCAGAGTGCCCTGAGTGCCCGTGACTGAATTCCCACACTCAGCTGGAAAGAGAATCATAATAATCACAGATTAATGCCCATCAGCTACATCCGGAAAACAACTCACAGCGCTGGAGTACCTTACAAAGATGACAAGTTGCTTGCCTCTCTACCTGCCAGAGTGCCTGTTTATCTGTCCATTTGTCTGTCTGTCTATAGGAATGCTTATCAAAGTTTTTTTTTTAACACCTGCCCACCTGTAGTTCTGCTACATTCCTTTATTTCTCTCCTTCGGTGTTTTTCTTCCGCAGAAATAGAAATAAACCCACCAGGCACCCTTTACTTTCACAGTGTTATGAAGCAGCCATTCTCCCTCCCACCTGTTCATATAGTATCATAGCAACAGAAATGACCAAGGAGAGCGCCAGGGGACGATGGGGGCAGCCAAGTGAGGAGGGATGAAGCCTTTCAGTATCAGAGGATACAAACGAAGAGGGGACAAGATTGAATAATAATTGCTAGCATCTTCCAAGCTTTACGAGGATCATTTCAGCATCATTTCAGCCATTAGTCACAGCAACCGATCCCCATAAGGCAGGCACAATGATCACCCCTGTTTTCAAGATAAAGACCTTGGTACTTAGCAATTTAGATCAAGTTTCTCAATTCAAGAAGAGGAGGGGGCTGACAACTCAGCCCTCTTGGTCCTGGAATTTAGGGCCTCTGAGGCTCTGAAGAAAGTTTTGGCACAGACCCATGGAAACCCTGTTTAATTCAACAGCTAATGAATTCACACCTTCCTCTCAAAATCTGTTTCTGCTCCTCCAGAATTAGTCATTCTTTCCCCATTGTTCCTATACCTCTATTTATAGCGGTTATCACATTTTACTTGACTTATTTGTTAACATTTCTATCTCCTCCACTGCCCTGTGGGTGCTTTAGGGCTTGGTCATATTTCTGTATCTCCAGCACCCACTGGCTCTGCTCCATGCCTGGGCAGGACAGCAGCAGCGATGGAAGGGGTAGCTCAGTGCAGGGCATGTGCTGAAGGACCCTGCAGTTGGCTCTCTAGGGTCTTTGATATTTGTGAAGCCTCTTCCTGGGCTTCCCTGTGGCAGAGCGTCTACCAGATCGCACCCTGATGGCTTGTTTCTTGTCTGCACCCCCTACCCAAACTGTGCGTTACTTGAAGGTAAGGGTCATGCTTAATGAATCCATGAATTTCCAAGGCTTAGCCCAGATTGTCTATAAAATAAATATTTGCCAAATGAATGAATGAATAAATATGGAGGACACTGACCTCAGAGGATGGACAGCTCTAAAAATGATTAGGTTCTGGAAGGATATAAATACAAGTCCAGATGGCAGACCCATTATTTGTCTGGACATATGGGGAGTTTGGAGCATAAGTTGAATCTCTGAGGTTGGTGGTAGCACGTCTGCTTTCCCCGAACCATTCCTCAGTGTCCCTATTCTAGGCACAGTCACTGGCTGGAAGGACCCTGAGGTCACCACATATTCAACTTTAATTGCCCTGAGCCTGGAGTGTCCTAGGCCACAGCAGTGTGGAGGGAGCATGTGATACAGGAACATTCGGAGCTGAGCCTCTAGTGGGCTTAGTTGTACCTCTGTGTGTTCTCTTGTCCCCAAGGCAGCTCCTTAGAACTTTGAAGATAGTGACCATGTCCCACCCATCAGTCCTCTGATTGGTGGGACAAGCCCTCCTCCCTGGGCCCTTTCCAGTTCAGGACCAGCTTCAGGTTCCTAAGACGTCACATAAGTCATTACTATGCACAGCATGTTTGTGTCCCTCTGACAAATTCTTATGCTGAAGCCCTGATTCCCCAGCGTGATGCTATTTGGAGGTGGGGCCTTTGGGAGGTAATTAGGTCTAGATGAGGTCATGAGGGGAGAGCCCCCATGATGGGATTAGTGCCCTTATCAGCAGAGGAATTGACCAGAGCCTGCAATCTGTCTGCTGTGTGATGGTACAGCAAGAAGGCTGCCATCTGGAAACCAGGGAGAGGGCTTTTACGAGACACTGAATCCACTGGAACCTTGATCTTGGACTTGCCAGCCTCCGGAACTGTGAGAAATAAATGTTTGTTGTTGAGCCACCCACTTTATGGTATTTTCTTATAGCAGCTCAAACTGAACAGCATAGCCATCATTTGTCTTGGAGGAGAAATCTCGCTTTGCAGTACTTTAAACTCAGCCTGTTTGCAGAGTGTCCGAACGTGCGTAATGAATGTGCAGAGCTGGGGCATAAAACTAAAGGGCGGGTGGTGGACCGGCACCCTGATGGCTGCCGATACTTTAGGTAGATATGTTTCTAAAGTGTGTAAGTATTCTGGGTGCCCTCTGATGAAGGTGGGCATTTGGGGAGGGGGTGCTGAGGGCTGTGCATATTTAGACATTTATTACTCAGTCACATCACGTGGGCAGCCCTCTGAAGCAGCTCTCCATCATCTCTGGGCATCACACAGTATTCTCTTCCGTCTAGGGAACGACATGTGGTGCAGTGGGATAAGCATGGATTTTAGACTCAGACAGACCAGTTATATCAACTCTCTGAACCTCAGTCTCTTCATCTGCCTCCATCTGGACAATAACAGCATCCATATAAAACTAGAGAGAATACATATATGAAATTTTATGATGAAAGAGGTGAACATATAGGGAGTGGTTAGCACCTAGTAGGCCCTCACAAGCGTTATTCCTTTCTCTCGCCATCTAACCCGATGAATCTACACAGCTTATCTGCTTCTATGTGGAGCCCTGACTGCCCAGGCTCCGGGAATGGCAGAAAGCCCAAGAAGCTTCTCGGGAAGCATGTGTTAGCTGCCTGACATTCACAGCACCCTCACTGTTCCTGATACCTCTTGCTCTCTGCCTAGTTCCCAAAAGTTGGTTTTCCTTAAACGTGGGCTTTGACATATTTTTGCACCTCCTTCCTGCCCCGGCTTGCTGCACAATAGCTATATGCCATCTCTGCCCCAGCATGACCCTCTCCTCTTTCCCACATGCCCGACACCTTTATGGGGAGGGGAAGGGGGCTGACAGCTGCAGATGGGGCCAGTCCTTGGCCCCTACTGAGGCCTTTTTCCAGGGCACCGGGGAGTGTACAGGAGGTAGCTGGACCTGGCACTTGCTTTTGGGAGAGTTTCCAAAGTCTCAGGGGAGGTGAGCAGATGTACTGAAAAGCCAAACACAAGCATAAATGGAAACAAATAAACGTTCCAGAAAAACAAACAGTCATCTGCACCAGAAACTGCTGCAGCTAATTTGGGCATCTACAACTTCTGTCATCCCCATCAGAAGAGGTCTCATTAAGGGCAGGGGCTGTGTCTTGTCCATCAGTCTGGGGCTCCCGAGGCAGAGAGTTAGGTCTGCTCCATCATGCGGGGCTCCCAAGGGCAGGGCCATGACTCTTGGTGCAGAATGGGGTCCTCTGGGATCAGGGCTGTCTCTTCCACATCCAGCTCAGGGGACCCTGAGGTCAGGGGCTGTGTCGCCCTGTCACACAATGAATTAGAGCCCAGGACTGTTCATCTCCTTCTCAGCAGGGAATGTTCCTGGAAAGTTATTAAATTTACACCTCCAGTGCATATGGCAACTGGGAGCATCTCTCAGGTGGGCATTCCTGTGGTACCTTCAGCCTGAGGTTCTGTTGCGGGCTGGTGGTAATTAGAGGTGATTATAATTGCTATGTGTTATGAATACATACAAAACAGAAGACAAATGTAATAATGAAAATATCGTGAAGCTCCATGAACAAACAGTAATTGGAATAATAAGTTAAAGAATGAGTTTATGTAATGAGATCAATGAGGTGAGAGCTTAGGGCGTGTGTGTATCTGTGGTCCTGGATAATCCCATTCAGGAAAAATTCCCCTCAGAGCCACTTAGCTGAAGACATTTCTCCAGAGCAGAAAAGAGCTGCTAGCAGCCACACTGAAACTGAACCTACGCAGTGGGAGTTACATGTGTGTCTGAATGTGTGTCCAGGTCAGGGTGGGTGGATGCTCTGGGGGATGGTTGCAGGAAAAAGGATAAACTTTGAGATTAATTGATCAAAAATGAAATTCTGCATCTATTTGTCTTAATGTTTCCCCTCTGAGATCGTAAAGGGTTATTGGTTGTTGGTCATGTCATCGATAAATAATGATAAAAAGGTTACTGGCAAAATGATGATAATTATATGGCACCCCATTGGTTTATGTAAATTACATCATCTAATCTGGAATAAAACCTGTGAATTGGATATTGTTACCTCTGGTTTTTTTTTTTTTTTTTTTTTTTTTTTTTTTTTTTTGGTAATTGGGTAGTAAGTGGGCCTCTCATTGTTGTGGCCTCTCCTGTTGCGAAGCACAGGCTCCGGACGCGGAGGCTCAGCGGCCATGGCTCAC
>NC_041216.1:9318160-9323681 GCF_002837175.3 Physeter macrocephalus | reverse complement strand
CAGGCTCCGGACGCGCAGGCTCAGCGGCCATGGCTCACGGGCCCAGCCGCTCCGCGGCATGTGGGATCTTCCCGGACTGGGGCACGAGCCCGCATCCCCTGCATCGGCAGGCGGACTCTCAACCACTGCGCCACCAGGGAAGCCCGTTATCTCTGTTTTATAAGAGAGGAAGCTGGAGCTGCTAGGGTCTGGTGGCTTGCCCAAGATCTAATAGCTGGTAAGTGGCAGAGCAGAGACTAACCCTCGGGCCCAGGTGACCCCACAGCCTGAGCCCAGCCCATCTTGCCATCCTATTTACGACTGTCCTCTGCAGAGCCCCAGGGCTCCGTGTGGTTGTCTTGGGCAAGGCTGACCTCAAGGGCTCTCGAGACGCCAGCACCTGTTTCAGTCAGTGCGGTGCTGCTTTGATCTGTTCGGTATATTGGGGTTTTCTGTAACATCTACCACTAGCAGACAGCAGTGAGCATGGAAGGTACTCCACTGATCCAGCCTGTGTTCCCTCTAGCCCCATGGTGTGAGCATCGAGCAAGCAGAGCCATGAACCTTATAAATGAGGGACAGCCAGGGACTGTCCCCAGTCCCTGTGATATCACCCCACTTCTCTCCACCCTCTGGGCCTGGAGCTCTGAATAGCCTGCTCTAGCACGCTGGCAAGGAGGCTGGCAGGACCTTGGGTCACAGGGCTCCCGGTCCCAACTCCATCAGCTGCCTCTTTAACCTCACCATCCACTGTTCTCCCCCTCGCTCGCTCCAGACTGGCCTGCAAGCTATTCCTCAAACACCGAGCATCCTCGTGGCTTGGGGCCTTGGTACTCTGCTCCCTCATCTCCCATGAATTAGCTCCTTGAATCCCTTCAGATCTCTACTAAAATGTCAGCTCATCAGAGAAGTCTTTCCTGACTACTTGTTATAAAAACCTCCAGCACTTTCTAAGCTGACCATCTTTCTCTGTAACCCTCAATACTGCCCGACACCCTACACATCCATGCATTCACAGCCTATCTCCCCCAACCAGAATGTGAGAGCAGGAGTGGAGGGACCTTCTCTGTGTTGTTCACCTTTGTATTCTCAGCATCCAGAAGCACGCCTGACCTGCAATGGGTGCTCTGTAAATGAACCCAACTCCTGCTTCTCTCTCTTCCCCAGCGGAATGGAGGAAGTCTTTCTAGAGATTCTCAAAAGCTAGCACCCTCATTGGACAAGTAAAATCAGCCCTCTCCTCCACCAGATGGGGATTCTCCATGGGCAAAGGCCATACCTCCTTCCTATAGGTGCACCCGCACACCCCACCCAGATTTCTCCGCAAGAGGCATCAATTAGCCATGGGAAGGTGTGTGAAGGGTGGGAGGTAACAGCATAGAAATTGATTTCATCCAAGTGCCTACTGTGGACCTGCTTTGTAAAGGTCAGTTGAGGCTACAGAACAGCTCATGAAGCAGGCATTGCCATCTCTCCTGTACCGATAAGGAGGTTGGCATGGAAGAAGGGTAGGCCACCCACTCAAGGTAACCGCGTGCTAAGACAGCCCTTAAACCCAGTCCTGTCGACCTCTTGGCCCAGGTGCGTTCCACCACCTCCCAGCAATTGACTATAGTCCGGCCAACCCCATTAGTGAAGCAAAATGAAAGCACGTGACCACCTACCAACACACCTTGGCAGAGGCGAGCTCCACAGGCGCCGTCTGCCCCCCAGGCACGTGATGCGGGACGTGCCCTCCAGACGGTACCCGGGGAAGCAGGAGAAGGTCAAGGTGTCGCCTACACCAAACTGCAAGCCCTTCCGGATGCTGTAGGCTGGGACCTCAGGCTCCTCACAGGGCTCCAAGTCATACTCTGGAAAGGGATCAGGAGAGCTGGGGTCAGACACAGAGGATGGGAACACACAGACAAAGACACCAGGGAGAAGAGGACCAGAGAGGAAGACAGACAGAGGTACAGGATACACACCGATGCACGAAAAGTAAGGAGAGGAGAGAGAGCCCGAGAGGGACAGAGACAGGCGAGAACAGACAGGTGTGTTCTGGGTGGTCTAAGTGCCTCCAGACCACAGCAGTGGGAGAGAGCACCACCTTTCTGGAAACATGCTTTCCGGGAGTATTTCTGAGGCTGACCCTTCCCTCCTCTGTCCCTTCATCTCCACATGAACCCCAGCCTCAGGCTTGTGGACTCTGCTGCCTCTTTCTCCCCGGGCACCAAGCCAGATCAATTCAATCAGCCTGGTTCTAGAGGTTCAGAATGCATGACTCAGCCCAGGGCAACTTACACTGGGAAAAAGAATCCAAGTGCTTCAGCTGAAGCTGCGTCTTGGTAATGCTGGCACTTGAGGCAGATGGCATGTGTGACAGAGTGGCATTTATGCACCAGGGACCTGCCTCTAGTGACTTTTATACCTCTAGTGATGATATAGAAGTACCTTTTCCCTCATCCCCAAGGGCATCTCCCTTCTGGGACACAGCACCCTGGGGCTCTGTGTGGTGGGGAGAAAGAGGCTGGATGAGGCAGACTGGCTGGATATGTCCCATCAGCCAGGACATGGCAGGTGGCACCTGCTGGAGGGACACTGTGGGGCTGAGCTCGGCCATGTCCCATTTCCTAGAGGTCAGATAGCTCTCAGCCATCCCGGGGGGACCCATCAGCTGTCTCCGCTCCTGGCTGCTGGTGGGAGGAGGGTGGTCTGGGAGCAATAGGATGAGACCAGCAGGAGGACCTGGTACTAGAGGAGTGAAGGGTCCTCCTTTCTCCCCGAATGCACATTAAAGAGCTTTCTTTTCAGGATTCCCAAACACAAAGATAAATATCCATCGCTACTAAATTAGCATTGGTGAAGCAGCCCCCAAATGAGACCAAAACACTCCAAAATGTGAATTTCAGTCTCCCTTCTTTTTCTTTTTTTTCCTTTTTTTTTTTAAAAGAAATTGCTGTGGTTGTGAAGTAGTGGAAGTGGAATCAGAAGAAGAATCTGGAATTACTAGGGCAGGATGGGACTCCTGAGGTCCTCTAGTTCAATCAGTTGTGTTGTCATGTTCAGAGTGAAGCCTAAATACCTTCACAGAAGGAGATTCCCCAACAGACCTGCTAATTCCTTCCAAGCCCACTATAAGGAAGTTTGTCCTTGTGTCTAACCCAACTATCTTCTGCTGCAGCAGTGAGGTCCCTCTCCCAGAGGCTGGGGAGGGGACCAATAGCCATCTGCTGGGAAGACCAGAGGCCGGCAGCAGGGTGGGGGGGGGGGTGGGAGGGACAGAGTGCTCAGCCATCACCCCGAGGGACCCTCACACGCTTTACCTGAGAAAGTGATGTTGAAGCCTTCGTAGGACATGGAGAAATCGGAAATGAAGCGGACCTGGGCAGTGAAGTTGCCGTAGAGTCCAGCGCTGATGGGGGCTGGCAACCGGGAACCGGTCAGCTGCCTCAGGGGCTGGGTGAAACTGCCGTTCTCCGTGATGAGGAGGTAGTCGTGGCTGCTCTCCAGGTGGAAGGTGTGGAAAGTGAAGAACACACCTGCCAGGAGACCAGAGGCTCAGGGTGATGACAGTGAGAGGTCTGAAGGGGCTCAGCTGCACGATGGGGTCTGCACAAACATTTCCCGTTTGCAAATGTCTATCGGTGTGCAGAACCTCAAGCTTGAGCATGATCAACACACACCAGCCAACCTGAATGAAGGAACCCAGGTGAACTGCACACGCCCCTGCCCTGAGGTCCAGTCAGGGAGAAGGATGCTGCTTTCTGGCTGTCCTAATTTGAAAGGGAGATTTATGGCTAGGTCATTCATTCAGTCAACAAGTATTTGTACATTTATTGGGTACTTCCTATGGGCCAGGATCCAGGGCTAGGTGGGTGCAAGGGGATATAGTTACAGTACAGAGTGACAAATGCTGGAACCAATGTAGATCAGACTGCGCTGGGGGGCAGAAGGGAAAGAGGGGAGGGTACGATGCCCTCACAAAAGAGTGAGCATTTGACTGGGGTCTTAAAAGGAGGCTTAGGAATTAACCAGGTACGAGGGGAAAGGGCACCCCAAGCAGGGCACCGGAGACAGAGCTGCTGTGGATTCCAGGGCTCTGTGAGCTGCACGGTGCGGCTGGACACACTAAGCAGGAAACATCTGGAAGAGGGGCTGGAAATGTAGGCTGGGGCTGAACTGGATATTTTTCTGGAGGCATTGAGAAGCCATTCTATTCAGAGTGGATCTGATTTCAGATTAGCAAGATGTTGGTGGCTGTGAGGAGGACGAAGTGAATGGAGAGAGAACAGTTAGAAGGATGTCAGTCATGCACTGGGGGAAAGTGGATGGGGGCTGGCAGAGGGGGTGAGAGCAGGAAAGGGACATGAGACTCAGGAGGTGAAGTGGACAGGGATCAGAGGCAACAGATGCAAAGGAGGAGTTAAGGGATGACGGGGAAGGTGTTTTTTTAACATTTTTTTTAAAAACATCTTTATTGGAGTATAATTGCTTTACAACGGTGTGTTAGTTTCTGCTTTATAACAAAGTGAATCAGCTATACATATACATATATCCCCATATCTCCTCCCTCTTGCATCTCCCTCCCACCCTCCCTATCCCACCCCTCTAGGTGGTCACAGAGCACCCAGCTGATCTCCCTGTACTATGTGGCTGCTTCCCACTAGCTATCTATTTTACATTTGGTAGTGTATATAAGTCCAGGCCACTTTTTTTTTAAGGAACCTCCATACTGTTCTCCATAGTGGCTGTATCAACTTACATTCCCACCAACAGTGCAAGAGGGTTCCCTTTTCTCCACACCTTCTCCAGCGTTTATTGTGTGTAGATTTTTTGATGATGGCCATTCTGACCGTTGTGAGATGATATCTCATTGCAGTTTTGATTTGCATTCCCCTAATGATTATAGATGTTGAGCATTCTTTCATGTGTTTGTTGGCAATCTGTATATCTTCTTTGGAGAAACGTCAATTTAGGTCTTCTGCCCATTTTTGTATTGGGTTGTTTGTTTTTTTGTTATTGAGCTGCATGAGCTGCTTGTAAATTTTGGAGATTAATCCTTTGTCAGTTGCTTCATTTGCAAATATTTTCTCCCATTCTGAGAGTTGTATTTTCGTCTTGTTTATGGTTTTCTTTGTTGTGCAAAAGCTTTTAAGTTTCATTAGGTCTCATTTGTTTATTTTTGTTTTATTTCCATTTCTCTAGGAGGTGGGTCAAAAAGGATCTTGCTGTGATTTATGTCATAGAGTGTTCTGCCTATGTTTTCCTCTAAGAATTTTATAGTATCTGGCCTTACATTTAGGTCTTTAATCCATTTTGAGTTTATTTCTGTGTATGGTGTTGGAGAGTGTTCTAATTTCATTCTTTTACATGTAGTCTAGTTTTTCCAGCACCACTTATTGAAGAGGCTGTCTTTTCTCCATTGTATATTCTTGCCTCCTTTGTCAAAGATAAGGTGACCACATGTGCATGGGTTTAGCTTTGGGCTTTATATCCTGCTCCATTGATCTATATTTCTGTTTTTGTACCAGTACCATACTGTCTTGATTACTGTAGCTTT
>NC_041216.1:9316788-9317823 GCF_002837175.3 Physeter macrocephalus | reverse complement strand
TGAATAATAGTGGTGAGAGTGGGCAACCTTGTCTTGTTCCTGATCTTAGAGGAAATGGTTTCAGTTTTTCACCATTGAGAATGATGTTGGCTGTGGGTTTGTCATATATGGCCTTTATTATGTTGAGGTAAGTTCCCTCTATGCCTACTTTCTGGAGGGTTTTTATCATTAATGGATGTTGAATTTTGTCAGAAGCTTTTTCTGCATTTATTGAGATGATCATATGGTTTTTCTTCTTCAGTGTTTAATATGGTTTATCACATTGATTGATTTGCGTATATTGAAGAATCCTTGCATTCCTGGGCTAAACCCCACTTGATCATGGTGTATGATCCTTTTAATGTGCTGTTGGATTCTGTTTGCTAGTATTTTGTTGAGGGTTTTTGCAACTATGTTCATCAGTGATATTGGCCTGTAGTTTTCTTTCTTTGTGACATCTTTGTCTGTTTTTGGTATCAGAGCGATGGTGGCCTCATAGAATGAGTTTGGGAGTGTTCCTTCCTTGGCAATTTTTTGGAAGTTTGAGAAGGATGGGTGTTAGCTCTTCTCTAAATGTTTGATAGAATTCACCTGTGAAGCCATCTGGTCCTGGGCTTTTGTTTGTTGGAAGATTTTTAATCACAGTTTCAATTTCAGTGCTTGTGATTGGTCTGTTCATATTTTCTATTTCTTCCTGGTTCAGTCTCGGCAGCTTGTGCATTTCTAAGAATTTGTCCATTTCTTCCAGGTTGTCCATTTTATTGGCATAGAGTTGCTTGTAGTAATCTCTCATGATCCTTTGTATTTCTGCAGTGTCAGTTGTTACTTCTCTGTTTTCATTTCTAATTCTATTGATTTGAGTCTTCTCCCTTTTTTTCTTGATGAGTCTGGCTAATGGTTTATCTTCTCAAAGAACCAGCTTTTAGTTTTATTGATCTTAGCTATTGTTTCCTTCATTTCTTTTTTATTTATTTCTCATCTGATCTCTATGATTTCTTTCCTTCTGCTAACTTTGGGTTTTTTTTGTTCTTTCTCTAATTGCTTTAGTTGTAAGGT
>NC_041216.1:9286864-9316550 GCF_002837175.3 Physeter macrocephalus | reverse complement strand
ATTTGTGACCCAAGATATGATCTATCCTGGAGAATGTTCCATGAGCACTTGAGAAGAAAGAGTATTCTGTTGTTTTTGGATGGAATGTCCTATAAATATCAATTAAGTCCATCTTGTTTAATGTATCATTTAAAGCTTGTGTTTCCTTATTTATTTTCATTTTGGATGATCTGTCCATTGGTGAAAGTGGGGTGTTCAAGTCCCCTACTATGATTGTGTTACTCTCGATTTTCCCTTTTATGGCTGTTAGCATTTGCCTTATGTATTGAGGTGCTCCTATGTTGGGTGTATAAATATTTACAATTGTTATATCTTCTTCTTGGATTGATCCCTTGATCATTATGTTGTGTCCTTCTTTGCCTCTTGTAAGAGTCTTTATTTTAACGTCTATTTTGCCTGATTTGAGAATTGCTACTCAAGCTTTCTTTTGATTTCCCTGTGCATGGAATATCTTTTTCCATCCCCTCACTTTCAGTCTGTATGTGTCCCTAGGTCCAAAGTGGGTCTCTTGTAGACAGCATATATACAGGTCTTGTTTTTGTATCCATTCACTCAGCTGTTAACCTTATGGGGATTCCCTTGTGTGTTATTTGTTTCTTTTCCCTTACTGCTTTTAATATTTTTTCTTTGTATTTAATTTTTGATAGTTCGATTAATATGTCTTGGTGCATTTCTCCTTGGATTTATCCTGTATGGGACTCTCTGTTCTTCCTAGACTTGATTGACTATTTCCTTTCCCATATTAGGGAAGTTTTCAACTTTAATCTCTTCAAATAGTTTCTCAGTCCCTTCCTTTTTCTCTTCTTCTTCTGGGACCCCTATAATTAGAATGTTGGTGCATTTAATGTTGTTCCAGAGGTCTCCAAGACTGTTCTCAATTCTTTTCATTCTTTTTTCTTTATTCTGCTCTGCAGTAGCTATTTCCACTATTTTATCTTCCAGGTTACTTATCTGATCTTCTGCCTCAGTTAATCTGCAATTGATTCCTTCTAGAGAATTTTTAATTTCATTTATTGTGTTGTTCATCATTGTTTGTTTGCTCTTTAGTTCTTCTAGGTCATTGTTAAACGTTTCTTGTATTTTCTCCATTTCATTTCTAAGAATTTGGATCATCTGTATTATCATTACTCTGAATTCTTTTTCAGGTAGACTGCCTATTTTCTCTTCATTTGTTTGGTCTGGTGGGTTGTTAACGTTGCTCCTTCATCTGCTGTGTGTTTCTCTTCCTTTCATCTGCTGTGTGTGTCTTCTCATTTTGCTTATCTTAAGAAAAGGGTCTCCTTTTCGCAGGCTGCAGGTTTGTAGTTCCTGTTTCTGTTGGTGTCTGCCCCCAGTGGCTAAGCTTGGTTCAGTGGGATGTGTAGGTTTCCTCTTGGAGTGGGCTACTGCCTGTGTTCTGGTGGATGACGCTGGATCTTGTCTTTCTGGTGGGCAGGACCACATCCGGTGGTGTGTTTTAGGGTGTCTGTGACCTTATTATGATTTTAGGTAGCCTCTCTGCTAATGAGTGGGGCTGTGTTCCTGTCTTGCTAGTTGTTTGGCATAGGGTGTCCAGCACTCTAGCTTGCTGGTTGTTGAATGGAGTTGGGTCTTAGTGTTGAAATGGAGATCTCTGGGAGAGCTTTCACTGTTTGATATCACGTGGAGCCAGGAGGTCTCTGGTGTACCAATGTCCTGAACTCAGCTCTCCCATCTCAGAGGCACAGGCCCGATACCCGGCCAGAGCACCAAGACCCTGTCAGCCCCATGGCCAGGTACTTGGGGAGCTTCTTGCCTTTTGGGAAGTTTGAGGTCTTCTGCCAGCGTTCAGTAGGTGTTCTGTAGGAGCTGTTCCACATGTAGATGTATTTCTGATGTATTTGTGGGGAGGAAGGTGATCTCCAAGTCTTACTCCTCTGCCATCTTGAAGGTCTCCCCGGATGACGGGGAAGATCTTGACCTGAAGGACAGTGATATCTTTTGTGACCTGGGGTCAGACGCATAGGAAGAAGAGGAGCAGGTGGTAGAAGGGTAATGGCCTTGGCTTTGAACACCCTGCATGTCTGGCATTCAAGCAGCGTGAGCTAGTGGGACTTGGAAGTACAGACTTAGAGTTCAGGACTAAGGTCAGACTACAGCAGTAGATCTAGGACAGCTGCTACCTGAGTCCACAAGCATGAAGTGGACCAGAGCAGGGAAGGGCGGCCATCAGAGGAGGGGCAGATTGGAAGCCTGGGGGAGGAGGGGCATCAAACAGAAGACAGGGAGGAGGGGGATTGGTGGGGGAGGGGACAGGCAGCCATGCCATCTGAGACGGGGAAAAAGGGAGGGGACCTCCACTGAGGGGGAAGTGCTAAGAGCACTCAATAAAGACAATAACATTCAGCACTAAGTATGTGTGTCACTGTCCTGAGTTGCTCTTTAGTTGGCCCCTATCAATCAGAAGGGAAGATATGGAACTATTTCACCCTGCTAAGAACCCTCCAGCATGGGTATGATTATTCTCATTCCATGTTACACCTGAGGAAATCAAGGCACAAAGCGATGAAGTCATTTGTCTAAGGTCGCCCAGCTAGTAGGGGGGAGAGCTGAGATCTGAACTGAGACAATCTGGTGGCAGAGGCTGTGCAATAAACCACCCCACGAGGCAGCTTCTCCCGCTATGGAAAGAGAGCCTGCGGTAGGAGGTGCCAGGGGGCGGCAGGGGTCAGGGGTGAGCAAGGTTATGGAACAGCAGGATCTTAACACCCAGAGCAACTCTTGAACTTGTCCAGATGGCAGTTGTGCTCGGGTGGGCAGATGTGTAATGCACGTCCACCCGCGGGTGAGTGTGCCCATGGGAATACATGCCATGGACGTACCAGGGCAGGAACTCGGCTAGGCGAGGAATGCTGCACCCAAGTGCTGTTCAAAGTCCACGGACCTCAGCATCTGGGGCATTGTCTGGAAACTTGTTGGACGTGCAGAATCTTGGCCTCCACCACAGACCTCCTGAATTAGAATCTGCATGCTAACAAGATCCCCCAAGAGATTTGTAGGCACATAAAACTGTGAGGAATGCTTCTCTAATTACTGACACGTTTTTGATAAACGATGGTTAGATTCAAGGTCTTCATGCTTAAGCATTTTAGATGTTTTCGGTTTTTTTTGCCTCTCTGTTGACAGAAACTGGTGATCTGGAGTATTTGGGATTCTATAGGTGGGGGTTGGGGGAACAGAACCCAGTAGAGGTGGGACCAGGGAAGCAGCTTGTGAATGCCCTGTGCCCAGGCAGCTGACATGCATCCATTTATCTATTTACTCAAAGACATAGACCCTGAGCGCCTACTAAGTGCCAGCCTGTGCTAAGCACCGAGAAAGATCTCCCAGTCTAGAGGAGGAGACAGGCACAACAGCAGTGAGACTACAGAGTGGGGACACAGAGGGAGAGTGGGCAACTACGCCTCCGGGGTTGGGAAGGCTTCACAGAGCTCACAGTCTGTGACACGAGGGGTGTAAGCATGCTTGGAACCCCACGGGTATGTATGCCCGTACATATCCCGTACTGCCGACACATAAACACGTGTGCAAATGAGAAAACTACTCTCAGTCGGCAGAGCTTGGGGAGAGGCTTGGTGGAATAGATGTCTTTCCCTCCTAGCTGGAACACAGGGTTGGGTGGAGGATGAGTCAGACACAGAAACAGGCGGAAACAAAGGTGAATTAAGCACTGTGCCTTTACTCTGTTTTTCCAGCATGCGAATACAGCCCCTCCAAAGAAATAAACATTTGGCAGGGATTCTAAGGACGAGTAAACAACTGAGGTGAAACTCCTGAGTTTCCCAGCTATGCTGATTGCTTGGGGCTCTTTGGGCCATTGTGTGAAAATGAAGACATTGTCACAGAAATAGAGAGGCCCTGTGTTGGACTTTGAATCCAGATTTGGCGTGACAGATGCACACAGAAACGAAGACTCCACTGGAGTGAACCATGCAGAATCATTCAAAGGACATTAACATCACTCTGGAGCAGAAAAAGCAGGGCCATGGGAAAGGAGGGGATTTGGAGGGAGGCAGACCTGGGTCAAAAGCCCGTCTACCAGCGGAAGTGTCTGGGCCAAAGTTGCTCTGCGCCTTTAGGTGACATTTAATCCTTGGAGAGAGGAACACCTGGGGCAGCACATGCCAAGCCCATGGCACAATGCCTGGCACACAGTAGGCATTCTTAGTACTCAGTTCATCTAACTCCCAGACAGCCTTGTGGGTTAATAGATGTTGGACCTGGGGTCTTAGCAAGGGCACATTATCTGGACTCCTGAAATGGCTGTTCCCTTGGGCTGGGCATGTGGTAAGCTGAACAATTCTGAATTTCACAGAGTTTCAGTTTTCCCAGCTGGACTTCTACCTGGTAGGGAGCAATCGGAGTCAGCAGCCTCCGTAGGTCTGTTAACCCGAGATACTGTTACAAGCAGAGCCTGAGGGGTGCCCTCTGGAGAAGGGTCTGAGTTCACTTTAATTCAATTCATATAGATACTTCTGGAGTTTCTTATGTGCCAGGCATGAAGCCAGCAGCTGAGGAAACTGCAGGAAGCAAGGCACACATTTCTCTGAAAGAGCTTGGAGTTGGTCCGGGGGACAGGTGACGAGGATGCCAAGTTCCATACAGTGGGGAGAAGTCTGGGATTGGGAAGGTACAGGGTCACACAGGAGCCTGTGGAGGGGAGCCCCACCCAGACCCAGCGCTGGAGGCAGCGGGTCGGGAAGGTTCAGTAGAGGAAGTGAGTTCAGAAGGATGAGGAGCTGGCCAGGCAAGGGGAATGGTGGAGATGATGCGGGGACAGGAAGTGTTCCAGGAGAAGAAAATTGTCCCATTGTGCAAAGCTCTAGAGGACAACGAAAGCCTAAGAAGTTCTAGGAACTCAAAGAAGTTCAGTGTAGCTAGAACTTAGTGTTTAGAGGGCTCAGAAGGAGCCTGAGAAAGGTAAGCCAGGGCTATAAGGCCATGCTAGCTATTTTACAATTTGGGGCTCAATGCTTAGGGCCTGGTGAAGCCTTTCAATGGTTCTAAGGCAGAAGTGACCTGGTTATACATCAGTGACCTCTTGTTGATTCTCTGCCTGGAACACCTCTTATCCTGGCTAATTCCTGTTCATCCTTGAAGACTGGCCTAAGTCTCAACCCCCCACCTGTGTCTGCTCTATCCCAGAATTGACCATGGTACCTTGAGAGGTCTCTTTAGGCTGGATCTCTACCACTAGACTACAAGGCAGGCAGCACCAGAGGGTTTGTTCCCCTGTGTTTGCCTAGCACCTACAGCAAGCGCAAGTATCAAATAAGCATTTGTTAAAAATCTGTTGAACTGCATTGACTTCTAAGGAAAGACACAGGTAGAAAGGCAAAGAGGAACATACACCCCTATAATTACAGACGTCAGATGCAGAGAGAATCATGACAATAGGGGGTCGTTACTCTAGGGATCACAGGGGGCTGCCTTTCTTTCCCTCTTGATGCCGCAGAGTAGCTTCTGGCTCTGGCAATGGCCAACTCTGGACCAGGCTTGGTGGAAACAGCTCTGCAGGATGAACAAGGATGCTGCCTCCGTCCCTCCTCTCCTCGGGAACAATACTGTGGGAAAAAGGGGCCAGCCCCGCATTGCCCTGACTGCCGGAGAGTCCTGTCTTGCCCAACAAGCTCCAGGCTGTCCTAATCCCGGCTAAATACCAGGCCTATTAAAGGCAACAGTGACAGTGCTTAAATACATGAGGTGAGATTATAAGTGACTTTTCTTTCAAATTTTCTTTTTTTATACAAATAGTATACTTTACATGGAATACATATTTAGTGCTCAAAATTAGGAAAAAGTCAAAAGATGAAAATAAGAGACAACTAGTATTAACCTTTGGGGGCATAGCTCTTCAGACTGTTTTCTATGCACATATCCTTGCTTAATTTTTTATTTTTTAATAAATTAATTAAATTTATTTAGTTATTTATTTATTTTTGGCTGTGTTGGGTCTTCGTTGCTGTGCACGGGCTTTCTCTAGTTGTGGCGAGCGGGTGCTACTCTTTGTTGCGGTGTGCGGGCTGCTCATTGCGGTGGCTTCTCTTGTTGCTGAGCATGGGCTCTAGGCGCGTGGGCTTCAGTAGTTGTGGCATATGGGCTCAGTAGTTGTGGCTTGCGGGCTCTAGAGCACAGGCTTAGTAGTTGTAGCGCACGGGCTTAGTTGCTCCGCGGCACGTGGGATCTTCCTGGACCAGGGATTGAACCTGTATCCCCTGCACTGGCAGGTGGATTCTTAACCACTGCACCACCAGGGAAGCCCTCCTTGCTTAATTTTTATAAACTGAATATATTACTGTGGCAAACTTCTTTTTTAGTCAACAGTGTATTGCAACCATCTGTGTAAGGCTTTAAATATTCTTTCACATTACTCCTTTCGGTAGCTGCATGGTAATATTGAATATTTTGTTATTTGGCTATACCATATGTTTAGTTAACATCTCCTGATTAATGGACATTGGAATAGTTACTAGTTTTTCAATTAATAAAGTGTTTTAGGGGACAACCTGGTAGCTAAACCTTGATGTACAGTTTATTTATTTTCTTCAGATAAATTCCAAGAAGTAGAACTGCTGGGTCCAGAGGCACGTATATATATATTTTTTCTTAATTAATTAATTTATTTATTTATTTTTGGCTGTGTTGGGTCTTCGCTGCTGTGTGCGGGCTTTCTCTAGTTGCGGCGAGCGGGGGCTACTCTTCGTTGCGGTGCGCGGATTTCTCATTGCGGTGGCTTCTCTTGTTGTGGAGCACGGGCTCTAGGCGCACGGGCTTCAGTAGTAAACAACTGAGGTGAAACTCCTGAGTTTCCCAGCTATGCTGATTGCTTGGGGCTCTTTGGGCCATTGTGTGAAAATGAAGACATTGTCACAGAAATAGAGAGGCCCTGTGTTGGACTTTGAATCCAGATTTGGCGTGACAGATGCACACAGAAACGAAGACTCCACTGGAGTGAACCATGCAGAATCATTCAAAGGACATTAACATCACTCTGGAGCAGAAAAAGCAGGGCCATGGGAAAGGAGGGGATTTGGAGGGAGGCAGACCTGGGTCAAAAGCCCGTCTACCAGCGGAAGTGTCTGGGCCAAAGTTGCTCTGCGCCTTTAGGTGACATTTAATCCTTGGAGAGAGGAACACCTGGGGCAGCACATGCCAAGCCCATGGCACAATGCCTGGCACACAGTAGGCATTCTTAGTACTCAGTTCATCTAACTCCCAGACAGCCTTGTGGGTTAATAGATGTTGGACCTGGGGTCTTAGCAAGGGCACATTATCTGGACTCCTGAAATGGCTGTTCCCTTGGGCTGGGCATGTGGTAAGCTGAACAATTCTGAATTTCACAGAGTTTCAGTTTTCCCAGCTGGACTTCTACCTGGTAGGGAGCAATCGGAGTCAGCAGCCTCCGTAGGTCTGTTAACCCGAGATACTGTTACAAGCAGAGCCTGAGGGGTGCCCTCTGGAGAAGGGTCTGAGTTCACTTTAATTCAATTCATATAGATACTTCTGGAGTTTCTTATGTGCCAGGCATGAAGCCAGCAGCTGAGGAAACTGCAGGAAGCAAGGCACACATTTCTCTGAAAGAGCTTGGAGTTGGTCCGGGGGACAGGTGACGAGGATGCCAAGTTCCATACAGTGGGGAGAAGTCTGGGATTGGGAAGGTACAGGGTCACACAGGAGCCTGTGGAGGGGAGCCCCACCCAGACCCAGCGCTGGAGGCAGCGGGTCGGGAAGGTTCAGTAGAGGAAGTGAGTTCAGAAGGATGAGGAGCTGGCCAGGCAAGGGGAATGGTGGAGATGATGCGGGGACAGGAAGTGTTCCAGGAGAAGAAAATTGTCCCATTGTGCAAAGCTCTAGAGGACAACGAAAGCCTAAGAAGTTCTAGGAACTCAAAGAAGTTCAGTGTAGCTAGAACTTAGTGTTTAGAGGGCTCAGAAGGAGCCTGAGAAAGGTAAGCCAGGGCTATAAGGCCATGCTAGCTATTTTACAATTTGGGGCTCAATGCTTAGGGTCTGGTGAAGCCTTTCAATGGTTCTAAGGCAGAAGTGACCTGGTTATACATCAGTGACCTCTTGTTGATTCTCTGCCTGGAACACCTCTTATCCTGGCTAATTCCTGTTCATCCTTGAAGACTGGCCTAAGTCTCAACCCCCCACCTGTGTCTGCTCTATCCCAGAATTGACCATGGTACCTTGAGAGGTCTCTTTAGGCTGGATCTCTACCACTAGACTACAAGGCAGGCAGCACCAGAGGGTTTGTTCCCCTGTGTTTGCCTAGCACCTACAGCAAGCGCAAGTATCAAATAAGCATTTGTTAAAAATCTGTTGAACTGCATTGACTTCTAAGGAAAGACACAGGTAGAAAGGCAAAGAGGAACATACACCCCTATAATTACAGACGTCAGATGCAGAGAGAATCATGACAATAGGGGGTCGTTACTCTAGGGATCACAGGGGGCTGCCTTTCTTTCCCTCTTGATGCCGCAGAGTAGCTTCTGGCTCTGGCAATGGCCAACTCTGGACCAGGCTTGGTGGAAACAGCTCTGCAGGATGAACAAGGATGCTGCCTCCGTCCCTCCTCTCCTCGGGAACAATACTGTGGGAAAAAGGGGCCAGCCCCGCATTGCCCTGACTGCCGGAGAGTCCTGTCTTGCCCAACAAGCTCCAGGCTGTCCTAATCCCGGCTAAATACCAGGCCTATTAAAGGCAACAGTGACAGTGCTTAAATACATGAGGTGAGATTATAAGTGACTTTTCTTTCAAATTTTCTTTTTTTATACAAATAGTATACTTTACATGGAATACATATTTAGTGCTCAAAATTAGGAAAAAGTCAAAAGATGAAAATAAGAGACAACTAGTATTAACCTTTGGGGGCATAGCTCTTCAGACTGTTTTCTATGCACATATCCTTGCTTAATTTTTTATTTTTTAATAAATTAATTAAATTTATTTAGTTATTTATTTATTTTTGGCTGTGTTGGGTCTTCGTTGCTGTGCACGGGCTTTCTCTAGTTGTGGCGAGCGGGTGCTACTCTTTGTTGCGGTGTGCGGGCTGCTCATTGCGGTGGCTTCTCTTGTTGCTGAGCATGGGCTCTAGGCGCGTGGGCTTCAGTAGTTGTGGCATATGGGCTCAGTAGTTGTGGCTTGCGGGCTCTAGAGCACAGGCTTAGTAGTTGTAGCGCACGGGCTTAGTTGCTCCGCGGCACATGGGATCTTCCTGGACCAGGGATTGAACCTGTATCCCCTGCACTGGCAGGTGGATTCTTAACCACTGCACCACCAGGGAAGCCCTCCTTGCTTAATTTTTATAAACTGAATATATTACTGTGGCAAACTTCTTTTTTAGTCAACAGTGTATTGCAACCATCTGTGTAAGGCTTTAAATATTCTTTCACATTACTCCTTTCGGTAGCTGCATGGTAATATTGAATATTTTGTTATTTGGCTATACCATATGTTTAGTTAACATCTCCTGATTAATGGACATTGGAATAGTTACTAGTTTTTCAATTAATAAAGTGTTTTAGGGGACAACCTGGTAGCTAAACCTTGATGTACAGTTTATTTATTTTCTTCAGATAAATTCCAAGAAGTAGAACTGCTGGGTCCAGAGGCACGTATATATATATTTTTTCTTAATTAATTAATTTATTTATTTATTTTTGGCTGTGTTGGGTCTTCGCTGCTGTGTGCGGGCTTTCTCTAGTTGCGGCGAGCGGGGGCTACTCTTCGTTGCGGTGCGCGGATTTCTCATTGCGGTGGCTTCTCTTGTTGTGGAGCACGGGCTCTAGGCGCACGGGCTTCAGTAGTTGTGGCTCGCGGGCTCTAGAACACAAGCTCAGTAGTTGTGGCGCATGGGCTTAGTTGCCCCACAGCATGTGGGATATTCCTGGA
This sequence comes from Physeter macrocephalus, assembly GCF_002837175.3. NCBI lineage: Eukaryota > Metazoa > Chordata > Mammalia > Artiodactyla > Physeteridae > Physeter > Physeter macrocephalus. Next base: position 9,306,639 of record NC_041216.1, on the reverse strand, counting down.
CCAGGGATCAAGCATTGGCAGGCGGATTCCTAACCACTGCACCACCAGGGAAGTACCGGAGGCACGTATATTCTTAAGGCTTTTGATTCATTGCTGAATCATCCTCTGGAAAGTTTGAGCAGTTTTGCACAATGGCAGCACGGAAGAATAGTATTCGTGACTCTACACTGTCCCCCACACTCACACTGTTGTGATATTCTCTGCTGACTTGAAAAGGGAAATGGCATTTCATTTACTGGATGAATATGCATTTTTAAAATTGTTAGGGGAGGTCGAGGTCTTTTCATTTGTATTTCCTCTATTACGAAGTGTTTGTAGCTTTGCTTACTTTATAGCCCTGTAGACCAGGCATATTTTTCCAAAAAAATTTTAAGAGCTCTTTATGCATCAGGTTGGTGGTCCTTAGATGATTACATAGGTTGCAAATAGTTTTGTCCATTAACTATTTGAATATTTTACATGAATATTTTGAATATTTATATATTTATTAAAAAACCCCATAAATCCATTCAAAGTATTATTTAATCAAATCTAACAGTCTTTGCCTTTATGGATTCTACTTTTGGTGCTACTCTTTAAGTAAGTCCCACCTGAGGCTCGACTTTCATATCCTTCTAGTACTAGAATTTGTGGATAAATGTGTGAGGTATGATTTGGTTTTTTCTTTTTCCCAAATGGTTAAGCCCACTGTTTTAAAACCATTTATTAAATAATCCATCCTCTCTTTAATGGATTGGAAATGACACTTTAATCATATACTAGAGACTGTCTCTCTCTCGCACACACATACACACTCTCTCTCTCTCTCTCTCACACACACACACACACACACACACACAGGGGAATCTACTTCTGGATCTTTATTCTCCCCCACTGATTTGTGTGTCCACTCCTATACTCATACCACATCATTAAAATTATTTTATCCCATAATAACATTTTAATATCTGGAAGGGTTACTCTTCCCTTTAAAGTTTTTCTTGGCTTTTCTACATGTTAATTCTTCTAGATCAGAGGTTTTTATTTAAGGGCACACATCACATTTACTAGTGAAGTGTTCTAAAAACATAGTTGCCTGGTTTCCACCTCCAACATAGAAAATCTAAACCTCTAGTGTAGGGGTCTAACATTAGAGTATTTGCCAAACTGCGTTAAGAACCTTGACTCTAGATGAACTTCGGAGCAAGCTTCTGAGGGTAGAAGCCATCTCTGCCTGGTTACTGTATATCCCCAGCCCCAGGGTCTGCCGCATAGGTGGAGTTCAGTCAATATTTGTGGAGTGAAAGAGTATATTAGTTAATGCTTATTTGTAGTCAGCACCCTTACTTTGAACTTGGGACTCCCAAAGGTCATTTATGTCAGGGAAGGTAGGGCAAGAGTCCAGCCTGGTGAGGAATATGAAAACACTCCTCCGAGGAACACTGTGAGTTCTGTGAGAAGAGGATTGCCACGTACAGCATCTGAAGGCTGGGTGTGAGGAGCAGGGAGCAGAGGCAGCCTATGTTCCTCCAGGACTCAGTACAAGGAACTCAGTCTTAGGTTATTAGGAGGGGTCAGATCTAGCAGAAAATGAGAATAGGTGCCCCTTTGTTGAGTGGGCTGCTCACCTCTCCACCACGGGGGGTGTTTAGACAGCAGGTGTGTTGCCATCTTGTGCGGAGTGATTTGGAGAAGATTCCCGACCGAATTAAGTAGGTTTGAGAGCTGGTAATCTCTAAGATCTCTTCCAGAATGGAGATTTTAGGTTTGAAAAATATTTGTTGAATGAGTTCTGTGACTCAAAGAGATAGGAAGGTTCTGGGAGTTTTCTGGTTGGTGAGAAAAATTCAGACTAAGCCCAGAGGTCACTAGAGAGGGAGATCCCCATTGAGGTCATCTTGACCTGGGGACCTTGGGGGCCCTGACCATGTTGCATCCCAATACCTGCCATGGGCCTAAACACTTACCCTTGCCATGTGATGTTTCGATAATCCAAGTGCAGTTCAAGTTGTTGGGGTAGAAATCAGGGAACCCCGGTGACAAGATGGTTCCACTGGAGCCTTGAATGAAGCCACCACAGAGAGCTGGAGAGGAGGGAAGCGGGCACTGAAAGACTGGAGCGGCCCAGGGAGCTTCCCCCACAGTCCCCCTGGGATCCCAGCCCCCATCTCGTCCAAACCTCCAGCCCTCACTGACAGGGTCAGGGGGTCAGTGCCTGTGTTTTCAGGGCAGGAAGGGAGTCCTCTACTTTAGCGCCCCCTGCTGGTATGTCTCACCTTCACAGCTGGGCAGGGCCCGGCTCCACTGGAAGTTGGGCTCACACTCCAGGGGCTCCCCGTCGCTTAGTGTGTAGCCCGAGTCACAGCTGAAGGTCACCAGGGCGCCCACGTAGAAGTCATTCCCATGACGCTGCCCATTGACGGGGATCCCTGGATCCAGACAGTGGTCTGACTGCAGTGTTATAGCTGGAATAGAGAGCCCACAGCTGGAACAGCTCACTGTGAGCATAGAGGGGCCCCAGCTGACTCACAAAGGGAGGGGGGGGAGAGCCCTGATCGAGAGAAGGCTGGAGCTGTCATCTGCCCCCTCCTCAAATGTGGCTGTCAGTACCTGCTGAGGGTATCTGAAGACCCATCTGCCAGGGAGAACAAGCTGTCTTCATCATTTGTTTGTTCACCATTCATTCAGTGACCATCAGTGAAGTGTCCCCTGTGGCTTAGATGCCATGCTAAGGGTTATGGATACGAACACGGGTAAGAAAACGACCCTCTCCTCATGGTGCTCTCGGCCCTAAGTTACTAGAGCGGTCTGCAAAGAATTGAATCAACAAGCTCTTTCAATCGAGGCACCAGCGATGAATGCAGGTGATGAGAGAGGCTGAGGGAGCAGGAGACGACATCTCACTTCAACGTCACCATCCGTCAAGCACTCTGTCCCCAGAGTGCCCAGCATGGTGGCACCCAGTCATCTGCACACAGAGGGGACCTTCCATTCTTTCTAAAGTTGAGCTCTGAGAGATGCTGAGAACACAGCAGCGCCTCCCCAGGAGCACAGCCTAACTGAGGACGCCGCGGGGACGCGGCCGAGCGGGGCCTCCTGGTGGGGCTCAGCCCTTGGTCCTTTCCCCACACGGCCGACCCTGTCACTGGGTCACGCCCCGACACTCACTCTCATAGCGGAGCTGGAAGCCGATGTCCGAGTGACTCTTGTCGGTAGAGAAGAGGAGGTAGAGGTAGTTGCTGGTGCTGATGAGGAACTGGGGGACCTGGGTCCCATGGTAAACTCCGATCAAGGGCGCCGAGTACGTCCGTCCATCTCGCACTTCCAGAGTGTCATAGTTGACCTCAGTTTTAAATCTGCCGAAGATGGAAATGAAGACGTCTTGAGAAACTTCATTAATTTGCAAATGACAAAAGGCCCTGCCTGACCTGGGCTTCAGAACAACTGGATTTTGGCAGGCTGGGATATTTTAGTATAATCTGAACACATTTACTGGAGATGTGGGAGGACCTTCCCTACTGTGTTGAACCCTCCTCCTCCTCCTCCTCCTCCTCCTCCTGTGGTTGGATGAGGCTCTCCCAGTCCTCTCTGTGGTCTGGGCTGTGACCCATCTTCAGACCTAGAGGCACAGTGACTAGCCTCATGGGAGTCAGAATGTTCTAGGCCAGGGGTCAGTAAACTACAGCCCCAGGGCCAATTCTGGTCTAGAGTCTGTTCTTGTATGGCCTAAGGGCTAAGAATGGTTTTTACATTTATAAAGCAGTATTTTTTTTTTTTTTTAAAGCAAAGACTATGCAACAGATATCAGCAAGTATCCCATGAAACCTAAAGTATTTACTACCTGGCCCTTCACAGAAAAGTTTGCAACGGGTATTCTAGGCCACGAACGCTTTGTCTAGAAGAAGTTTGTGTTCATACTTGGGTGGCTACTTCCCCCACCCGAGGGGCACAGCCAGGGTGGGAGTTAGAAGTGGGGCATATGAGCAGGATTGGGGTCAGAGGTGAGGAAGACCACCTTCCCACACTGGAAATGTCAGGGTTAGGCTCCTCAGATGCTAATAGTCCCCTAAACATCACAGACCCACTACTGAGCTGGAACCAAGGCCAAGGGCAAAGCCAGTGCAGCCTGCCCCCACCCCACCCAGGGCAGCCACTCGAGTGTTCTCTGACCTTGTTGACATTCCAGCATCGGTGCTGGTCCGTCACCCATCCCAGCTTCCCTCCCACACCACTGCAGAGATACCACTCCTCATCCCCACCCCCACGTTGTGGTTACAAGCACCTGTCGAAGGTGATTTTGATGGGGTAGCCTGGCTGGGCTTCAATCACCCAGGCACAGCTCAGGGCATCCTTGTAGAAGCCAGGCCAGCCCGGAGACAGGATGGTGCCACTGGGCGAAGTCAGATGACCTCCGCAGGGAGCTGGGGGGACAGAAGGGAGAGAAGCAGGCTTCTTGGGGGGACAAATAAATAAACAAAAAAATCTCTCTATAAAACGTGTCTGCCAGCAAGTATTGTTTTTGTTTTTATGGAGAATTACATAAACTGTATAAACTGTGAGTTCTGTCTTTTGGGTCCTTCACGGATATGTCCAGTTATATCACTTAGAGTTTTATGAAGAGCCAGAGGGGAGGAATGAAAAGAATCCTTCAAACCAAGTCCTTTGCCATTCTAGAAGTGTTGAAGTACAACTAATATTTGGGTCACACTGGTTCTGTCTTTGTTCCTGACTCAATCATCAGGCCTCTGGCAGAGGCATAAGCCCGGCCCACCCTGGCACAGCTGGCACCCGGTACTCTGGCCCAGGAGCACACAGCCCGCTCCACTGCGAGCTCCCTGAGGGCAGGGGCCGTATAATTTGTCTTATGCAACTCGGAACCCCCAGCCCTTAGCCTAGTGCTTGGCACACGGGTGTCCCTCAGTGACCACTGCTTGAATGAATAAATGAGTGGATGGAAGGATGAGCGTAGTCACAGCAGGTAAAGCCACAAGACCCCCAGGGTTCAGGCACCCCTCACGCTGGCTCTGAGCTTGCAAAGCCTGTTATCTCCGTCCTTTGGTCTCTCTCTGCCCATGTTCCCATCCCCCAGTTTCCCATTCTATTCTCTCCCATCTTTCCCATCATTCCTGCCTCTTCCTGTAACCAGACCCTTGGCCCTGTGGTGGTCATTAGAGCGGCTCCAGTGCTCCGCCTTCAGGCCACGTGGTTGGATTTCATTGTCTACCCTTTTGTGTCCACGTAGGCAAGGCCACGTGACTGCCTTGACCAATCAATCGAGGGTGGAAGTGATGTGTGTCACGTCTACATGGGAACGTGAAGAGCCAGCGTGTGATCTGCAGCTTGTGACTGTGAAAGTCTAGAAGGAAGTACCATCAGCCTGGGCCTCTAAGTGACCCTGAGGAACGGAGCCCCGTGACCCAGGTTACACACGTAGCCTGAGTAGTCTGTGTGAGAGCGAGATTCCTGTTTTTCAGCCACTGAGATTCTGGGGTTGTTTGTTAGTACAGTCTAACCTCGCCCACCCTGATAAGGCACCTCCCTCCCCGAAACTGATAATGAGGACATTGATCACCACCAGCACCAAAGCCGCTGCCACTGTCACCACCACGGCCATGGACTGAGAGCCCACTCCTGTCACACGCTGAGCTTCACATGTCTATCATGTTTGATCTTCACAAAACACTAACCCTGTGAGAAGGGTGCTATTATTTACTCTCTTTTACAGCTAAGAAAGTGGAGCCTTACGGAGATTAAGTAACTAGCCCTTGCTAACTAGGGTTAGCAAGTGGTAGAACTTGGATTCAGACCTAGGAAGATAGCATAAAACCAGAGATCATACCCTAAGCAGCATCCCAGTTTTCAAAGAAACCCTGCTTCCTTGGGATCCCCTTACTGCGGCGCTACCAGATACCCAAAATGCGCTGAACAAGACTGGAAAGGAAAGGGGATAAGGAGCTCCCAACTCCTATCTCTGCAAATTTTTGCAAATTTCCCCAAGTAATCAGTCTCATAAAACATAGCCAAATGTACCACACCTTTCCTCTCTCAATTCTGTAACCTTCCTGAAAATATCTAAAATAATTGTCAAGCATTCTTAATAGTAAATTATATTTAGAAAGTTTAACTAACAAAGAAGACAAAAGAATAATAGTGATGTTAATGGTAGACAACTCATACTGATGACTTACGATGCTACCTGCTTTACACGTGTTATCTCATTAAAAAAAATTTTTTTATTGTGGTAAAAGTCACACAATATAAACCATACTATTTTAACCATATTTAACTGTTCAGTTCAGTGGCACTAAGTATATTCACACTGTTGTGCAACTCTCACCATCATCCATCTCCTGAATTTTTCACCTTCCTAAACTGGAACTCTGTCCCCATTGAACACTAACCCCCCATTCCTCCTCCCCACTCTCCCCACCCTCCCGCCCCTGGCATCTACCAAGGTATTTTCTGTCTCTATAACTTTGACTATTCTAGGTACTTCGGTTTTTTTTTTTTTTTTTTTTTTTTTGTAGTACGCGGGCCTCTCACTGATGTGGCCTCTCCCATTGTGGAGCACAGGCTCCGGACGCACAGGCCCAGTGGCCATGGCTCACGGGCCCAGCCGCTCCGCGGCACGTGGGATCCTCCCGGACCGGGGCACGAACCCGCGTCCCCCGCATCGGCAGGCGGACTCTCAACCACTGCGCCACCAGGGAAGCCCTATTCTAGGTACTTCGTATAAGAGGAATCAAACAGTATTTGTCTGCACCTAATGTACGTTGGAATGCATTTTTAAGGTTAACTTAATATATGTCCTGCAAACAGACTGTACCTTCTTTTTTTTTTCCCCTGTGCTATACAGCAGGCCCTCAGCAGCCATCTACTTCATACATAGTAGTGTACATACGTCAATCCCAATCTTCCAGTCCATCCCACCCAATCCATCCCACGTGTTATCTCATTTAAATGTGCACAGCATTTATGAAGTTATCCCCATTTTACAGAGGAGAAAACTGAGGCTAAGTAGGCTGATAGACTAGATCAAGAGCTAAGAAAGTTAGAGCAGAGATTTAACCTCAAGACCTCTGTCTGCAAATCCCCCTGCAGCACATAATAGCACGACAACCACAGCTGATAGGTATGAACTCACTGCTATTGAGTTTACTATGTGTTGGGCTTAACGTGGATTATCCTTGTGACAACTGCAACATTAAAAGGTAGAAAACCATTATTCTCCTGATTTTATAGGTGGGGATTATTATCCCATTTTCAGTGAGTTGAGGCTTGGAGAAACTGAGGAATTACATAGCACCTCTATCAAACATTGAAAGCATAAATTGCCTATAGGTATTATTTCCTGAGTAACCTGTTTTCAAAACCCATCCATCCATGGCACTGAAACGACTAATACTTTGCTCTGCTCTTCCAATGGACTGGTGAGACCTTGGAGGTGGGGAGGGGCATGCCAGCTGCGACGTGCCTGGGTCCCCAGGCAGGCACAGAGCCTCAGAAGAGAGCGGGGACTCTCTCTTGGCTCCCATTCAGCACAGGTCCAGCCTCTTTGGTTGCTGGACTGTGATGTTGTCACTCACTTTGCAGGAAACCACAGATCACAGAGTCACTGTTGCCTGACAAGGCTACTCTCTATTCAGTCATATACATCAACAAAGCCCTATCTAAACTTTCCAGAGAAGGAAACTCAAATCTTTCCTTTGGTGGCCACCATTCTGTTTTCTTTCTCTGCTGTATTGTTTTATCACTTTGGCTAGTTCCTCTCTTCTCTGCTCAGGTGATTGGCAAACAACTTCTCCATTCATTCAATCCTTCACTCTCTCTAGTTAATCTTCATATCCCAGGGTGGTGGTTGCCAGGCAGGGAGAAGGAGGGGAGGATTCCTAAGTGCAGTGTCTCTTTAACATTTGAGACGATGCTCAACCTCCCTCTTACTGAGAAAATAAATACAAATCAAAACTATACTGAGAAATTATTTCTCATCCATCAGGTAGGGAAAATGCAAGAAGCCTGATGACTCGGGAAGCCGAGGGAAAGCAGGAATTCTAGTACTTTCCTGCTGGACATGCAAAAGAGCACAAACCCTGTGCAGGGAAATTTGGTAGCATCCAGCAAAATTCATAGGCATTTATTCTCTCACCCAGCAACTCTACTTCTAGAACTCTATCCCAAAGATACACTGGCAAAAATATGCAAAGACATATATATGTACCAGCCTACATAACGCAGTACTACTATTTATAACAGCCAAAGAATGGAAACAGCCAAAATGCTCAGCAATAGGGAGCTGACTAAATGAATTGGGGTAATCAACAACATGGACTATTTATGCAGCTATAAAACAAGAATAAGGAATATTCTATATAATGTCATGGAGTGGTCCCCAGAATATTTTATTAAGTGAATAAAGGCAAGAAACAGCAGTAAAAGCAAGGGTAATGATTCCATTTATCTAAGAAAAGGGTGGGAGACACACACATATTTTCTCATATTAACAATCAATAAAAGGGCAAACTCAAAATGCAAAAGATTACCTACGGATGGAGGGAGGGGCCAGGGTAGAGAGGATAGAGATAGAAGTTAGACTTTCTCAGAATATACCTTCTTTTAGAGGTTTAGCTTTGGAACTATGTAAATATTTTACATAATGAAAAAAGATTTAAATTTGATAAGCAATTTCTCAAAACTTAAAAGCAGTGTCAAATAAATGAATATAATACTGTATCAGTTGGTAGCATAATCACACATGAAGAAACTAGTTAAAGAGACTTTAAAACACAGCAATTTGATAGTCCATCCCTAGTAGGATGTACAGAGAAGAAGAATTGAAAGGAAAAACACAAAAACGATTTTCAGTAATCGTATTGCTGTTGGTAGTACTGGTATTACAATTTGAGACTCCTGGGTGTATATTAAGGAATGGGAAATTATGTTGGTGTTGAGAATTGGGATTACCAGCAAGAGTGAAAGAAGATATAGATATGACATCAAGGAAGTTCAGTGAAAAAGAAAAAATGTTTTTACATTTGAAATGAAATGAACCCATGATGCATTTTATTTTTCAAAAAATATTTCTTAGCTCCATTCATTGAAAAGGCTTAGAAATATGGACCTACTCAATAGTAATAAGCAGAGCCAGTGCCCAGATTCTGAATATCATTTCTCACTCAAAGGAACCAGGACTCCTTGGAGAAACAGCTGATTTTAGGTCAGGGACAGAAAATGTACAAGATGAGGCTGGGCCCATTTCAAAAGGCTCCCGCCGGCCAATGGGACAATTTGAGCGTTGACTACAGTAATAACTGCAATGGATTTAAATGCATAAAATATGTTTCAATCCTTTGGTTTGTAACGATATTAAAAAAATGTTCAACTTTGGAAGACGTTAGAGTCAACCCATTAATATGAAAACTGGTAAATAAAGGAAAATAATTAAGTATTTCTCCTGTCTTTCCTGTATGAACTATACCACAGGGTAACCAAATAGTTGATCAGGGCAAGTTCTCCGTAAGTATTCCAGCTTATAAAAGAAGAGACAGAATATTACCATTTTGTAATCTGTAAGCTATGATCACTGATGGCTCCTAAACATCACCCAAAGAGAAACAACTAGACATTATATGCATCTGATAGAGGAACAGAGCCCCGCCTATAAAATATCCAGAACCTGAATCTGATTAGGCTTCTAGACCTTACTGCCAATTAAAGGAAATATAAGAGAGAGAGGATCATGTTAAACAACCCGCTAGGGACGTAATTGCCAAAATTCAGACTGCAGGAGACTTCTCAGGATAAACAACCTGGCTTCCTCAACAAAAATATTGCAAGAGGGTGGGAAGACACCTACAGATTAAAAAGGACTTGAGACATATCAGCCTCACTAGGGCTCTGACTTCTTAAAAATTACTATGAAAGAAAGGGTTAGATAGATAAATCATGGAAACTTGATTGTATTAAGTAATTACTTTCATAATTTTAAGATAATAGCATGGTGGTTCTGTTTTAAGGAGTTCTTTTCATCCATTAGAAATATACACTAAAATGTTGTGCATGAAATATTATGCCTGAAATTTGCTTCACAATAATCCCAGAGCAGGGTAATGGTGGGAGATACTGGTAATGCAGAGGGTATGAATGAAATGAAATAGGCCATGAGTTTATAATTGTTGAAGCCAGGTGATGGGTACATGGGGTTTGCTATACTATTCTCTGTTTGAAATTTTCCATTAAAATTGTTAGGGTGAAAAGAAGGATATATACACAGATACACACACACACACACACACACACACACACACACACACACACACACACGGAAAAGACAAAAAAAGAGGAAAGGGTCCTGCCTTGAACAGGGAGAAGAATTCAGCAATAAGACAAAAGAGGTACCCAGTGCCTTATCCCAGTGCCTGGCACAGAGCAGGTGCTCAATAGTTTGTGGAAGGAACGAAATACTGCATTGTGCGCCCCCTCAAATTCATAGGTTGAAACCTTAACTCCCATGTGACTGGCTTTGGAGATGGGCCTTTAAGGACATAACGACGGTGAAATGAGGGCATAAGGGTGGGACCTAATCCAAAAGGACCGGTGTCCTTACAAGAAGAAGAAACATCAGGAGTGCACGTACACAGAGAAAAAGGCCATGTGAGGACACAGCAAGAAGACGGCCATCTGCTAGCTAAGGAGAGAGGTGTCGGGAGAAAGCAACCCTGCTGGCTCCTTGATCTTGGACCTCCAGTATCCAGAACCATGAGAAAACACATTTCTGTTGTTTATGTCACCCAGTTTGTGGTATGTTGCTATGGCAGCACGAGATGGCTAATGCACTGGGCTTCTGATGAGGGGCTGGTGTCCCCTGTGAGGGAGGATCCACCTCTCCTGACCTTGGATGCTATAGCTGTACGAGGCAAAGGGCAGTTGGGGGTGGTGATGGAATCGAGTGATGCCGGGAACTCACGCTCCCTGAGCCCTCACAAGCTGCATGCTAATTGATGTGTGCTTCTGCTTTTCCTGTATGTTCACCCTCACAGCAAACTTTAAGGTGGGTACTGGCGTCAGCCTCATTTCCTAGTTGAGGAAACGGGTACAGAGGGCTTAGGTAACTGGTCCAGAAACACACAGCAGGGAAGCAGCAGGGCCAGGATTTAAACCCAGGCAGTCTGGCTCCAGAGCCTGCATTTCTAACCACTACGGGTGGACGCGGGAATGCCCCCCGCCCCGACTACCGCCCTCAAAGGGGTCTCAGTGTGAATATCTAGAAGCAGTGGAAGCTTTTTCCTTGACTCCCTCCAGCGCTGCTTCCTCACTACCGCCCCCCGGCCCCCATACCCCTCACCACCAATCCTCCACCATTCTGTGGTACAACAAAAGGAGAATGAACTTTGGAGTCAGACTGCATTTGCTGGTTCAAAGTGATCGTTTGGTATCAAGATATCTGGATCTGAATCCTGACTCTCCCGTTCACTTAGCTGTGTGATCCTGGTCAAGTTACTTAACCACTCTGTGCTTCAGTTTCCTTATCTGTGAAGTGAGGATCATAACAGTACCTCCCCTGTAGGGTCGTCATGAAGATGTAATACAACAATATGTGTAAAGCAGTTGGCCTAGTATTTAGCACATAGTAAGTGCTCAATTATTACTAGCTGGGTAATCGCAGGCAAGTCAATTCACCTTGCTGGTTTGCAGATTTCTCATGCATAGAGTATAATAATCTTTCTCACAAGAGTGACAAGAAGATTAAATGAAATAATGTTAGAACCTCAGTAACTACCTTCTTCCTCAGAGGCCTAAATGAACTACCACCATCACTTAGACTCCTCCTGTGTGAGTGGGGAGAACTGACCTTTCTTTTTTGAAGACTTTTAAAAAAATTATAAAAATAACACATTTATTTTACATACAGAGAGAAAAGAATGTGGACGTGTCTACACCAAAGTGTTACGCCATTTTTCTCTGGGGAGTGGGATTAGGAAATGAATATTTCCACTTTAACTTTATTGCACTTGTGTATTGTTTACATTTTTTACAACTACCAAGTATTACTTTAAAAATGAAAATGCATACTCACTGGGATAATTTATCTCCTTTTTTCCCATGTATTTCTTTCAAACAGCATGTTTTTTAAACCCAGTTTGAGAGTCTTTGTCTTCTAATAGGGAATTTAATTACCTTTATTATCATAACTGATATGTTTGTCTTACTGCTGTCTTTTTTTGTTTGTTTGTTTGTTTTTTGCGGTACGCGGGCCTCTCACTGCCGCAGCCTCTTCCACCGCGGAGCACAGGCTCTGGACGCGCAGGCCCAGCGGCCATGGCTCACGGGCCCAGCCGCTCCGCGGCATGCGGGATCCTCCCGGACCGGGGCACGAACCCGCGTCCCCTGCATCGGCAGGCGGACTCCCAACCACTGCGCCACCAGGGAAGCCCTGTCATTTTGTTTTATGCTGTCAATTTCTGATGCTTCCACGTGGTGTCCTATTTCCTTTGTCTTTTGTGATAGGCAATATGTTTCCTTTTGTTTTAATTTTCTACTGGGATATGGAAAGTAGAAAACCTGCTTTTCATCTTATTTGTGGATGCTTTTAAGTCTTTTACAAATATGTTTGAAATTATATTCTCTCTAGTGATATAATTCAAGAAAAATACAGTAACGGGGTAGCCAAGAGCCTGGGTTTGGATTCTGGTTCTGTCACTTACAAGCTGGGAGGACCCAGGCAAGTGACTTAGCTTCTCTGTGCTTTAATGGGACAATAACAACACCTGCTACCTAGACTGGTACCTGGCTGAAATGAGGTGACACCTGTAAACCACCTACCATAGCGATGTATAATTAGTTCGTTCTTCCTTAAAAGAGACAAGGAAGAGATGAATGCGGGGTTGAGAACCATGTGTTCCTGTGTAGCTGTTTCACTACTTGGAAGTCTTTCTTAGGAAATTTCTGACTTTAAACATATGGATCCCTTATGTCCTCTGTTCTGTAGATCAGGGGTCAGCAAACTACAGCCCAGGGGCCAAATCCGACCCATTCATTTCTGTTTTGTCAAAGCTGTTTTTCCGTAACGATGGCAGAGTTGAGGGGAGACCTTAGGGCCCTCAAAGCTGAAAACACTTCCTAGCTAGCCCTTTAAGAAAAAGTTTGCCGACTCCTGCTTTAGATCAGCCAGATGATCATCCTTCTTTCTAAATTTAGGAGAAGAAGCCATTTTCTCCCTTGTCCTTTTATAGCCTCTCAAAAGCTAAGAGGCTCTTAGCATATATTAAAAGATTTTTTAAAAGACCATTCGCTTCCACATTTAATTGTCCACAAGGTGGGGATACTTAATCAAAAACAAAACTAGAAAGAATGCAAAGACAAAGATGCTGATTACAAAGCAGTGTTCTTCCAAGGCTCAACACGGGGGGGAAAGGGGCCAAGGATGGGACAGATTCCAGGAGCTTCTTACCCTGTCTGCTCTACGGTTTCAAGTCCAGAATTGGCCACCCTAGGTGGTGTCCGGCTCTCACTCTGGCCCTCTGATCCGCTGCTCCCCAGGTCTCCGGAAACCAGGTTGCTATCAAATGCCCATCATTCTAGGAAGGCTGAGCAGACTCCCCTTGGGCCAAGTCAGCATCTCTCCAACAGGCTGCCCCCTTATTTCTGGTTGTCCACTGTCCCCCAACCTAAGCATTTTCCCTTCCGGGGACAGAATGAATAAGACAGCTCTAATTTCAAAATTAAGACTCAGCCTATGAAACAGTGAACCGCTTTAAGGTCCTTTAATGAAGGTCGAGCTCTCTTGCACATTCACTCATGGTCTGGAGTGGTTCACTGCATGGGCAGAACTGTGGTCTAGGAGCACGTGATTCAGGAAAGTGGATGGTGGGGAGGAGGATTCTGTAGTCACCAAGTCCTGATCCCTCTCAGGGGGGTCAACTCCACTGGGACTGAGCCCCCGCAGGCTCAGGGGCACTGTGGCCTGGGCTTCTGCCCGGAAGTCCTATAGTCTTGGTTGGGAGATAGGGCCAAGACTCGTGGAACTGGTAAAGAAAAATGTAGTCGTGGTGAGACCAAACATCTGATAGAGTGGTCCGGCGGTGGCCCATAGAGCAAGGGAGCCAGGAGGAAGGAGAGATCAGGTGAGTGGGAGACAGCAGGGAAGATGTCCTGGATGAGATGGACCACAGGGAAAACCAAAGAAGTCAGAGGAGGTTGACAAGCATGAGGGAGAATGGGGGGCCCAGCTTGAAGGCAAGGTGAGACCACTGACCGACAAGCCCCCAGACCCTGAGCTCTGCCTCACCCCCAAACAACCCCATCAGACACGAGTGGTTACGCCCCTGCTGCCGACGAGGGAGCTACCCAACCCATCGGGTCCACACCTGGGAGGGGGCAAAGATAGGAGTTTCACGGTTCCCTGACACCGAAGCTTATGCTTCGGTGTTTCCAAAAGTGCTCGCTCTGCTGGGTAAAAACAGCAGAGGAGGTTGTGTGGACGTGGTTGTGTGACCGTGGAGGGCAGGAAGACGCCTGTTTGTGTCACGATTGCAGCAGGCACCTGGAAGGATGAACCCACCACATGATCCCCCGAAGTGGACCAATATGCATCTGATGGTGTCAGGAATGGTTAAAATCAGGTGAATATCATGCTCACAGCCAACACTGACTGAGCGCTGCCTCTCTGCCAGGAACTGCTCACGACCACCCTGTGAGGGGGCTCCCATTATGAACTGCACTTTACAGATGGGGCAGCTGAGGCACAGAGAAGTCAAGTCACTTGGCCCCGGCGACTCAGCGGGTAAGTTTCAGGGAGGAGACAAAAGGCAGTCTGGTGAGAGTCAGGGCTCTGGAGGCCATGAGGGAGGCTCTAACCTAGTTAAAAAGTCTTCATTCATTCATTCATTCATTCAGTGATTGATCAACCAGTATTGACTGAGCATCCAGCAGGCATCAAACAATACGCCAGCTGTGGGGATACGAGCTCAAGGAAGATTCCCTAACCTCACGGAGCTTACACACCAGCAAGAGCATGGCTAACACTTATGCTAGGAACTCACTCTCTGCCAGGAAGTGCCCTTTACATGTGCATCTTATTATCATCTCCCCACTTGTTAGTTAGCTGAAGAAAAACAAACAAACCAGAGGCTCAGAGGGAAAAAGGCGACTCGCCAGGATTCCAGTCCAGGTCCCTCTGACTCGACGGCCCACCTTGACGCCACCCTCTCTGCCTCGGGCCCTGTGCCCTTGGGGGTCTCTCCTCCCCGCTCCCCCACCTGTCAGCTCTGGGGCAGCGGTCGCCCTGAGGCACGCCCCCTCGTTGCTCTGCTCTCCTGTCCTTCCCCCTTGCTGGCCGGGGTGCTTGGATTTGGGTCTGGGGACTGCGTATGGAGAGGTCCCTTAGGTCGCTACCCTCTGTCCATCACGCGAGGTAAGAGGAAGGCGCTTTCGGGGTCCCAGAAGCAGGGAACCGCAGCCCTTGTCTCCACTGTCAATGCCTTCAAGGGGTCTGTGGGAGACTCACTTTCCACCCATTATTCACAAGTATTTATCGAGGGCCTATTCTGTGCCGGGCATTGTGCTTGGTGCACAAGTTTTACATAATTCCTGCCCTTAAGAAGCTTAATTTGTGTTTTCCATGCCTGCAGTTGGGGGGACCAGATGGCCAGTCTCTGAAACTGAGTCAAATCCTGTCTGCGTGGCAAGGCAGGACCGAGGAGACACCATAACAACCCCTGTGCTTGCTTCAAGCTGTGTCTTTTTTCTGGCTGGTCTGCCCCTAGTCTCCTGGAGATTCACTGCAAGGATATCAAGGCAGCATTTAGCAGGGACACCAAGGCCAAGCCTGGGAGATGTCCCAGGGAATTGGGGGAAATTAGCATGTGGAGAAGGAAAGAGTGGCAGGCAGCTTGAAAGACGCGCAAACTCACAGCTCTGCCAACTCTGCTTCAGGCCGATGGAGCTCCCCTGTGCAGGAGCTGGGAGCAGGGCTCCTAATGGCTGTGATATTGAGAGCATTCCCAGTTGAAAGAAGAGGTGTTTTTGATGCCTGACAGTCTAGAACCAGCGTTTCTCCTGTTTAATCTCTGGTTATAATTCAAATTTCTGTGCACTGGGGTTCTATAAAGCCCTGGCCGTTCTGGCGTGAGGGTGAGAGGGTGGTCCCATGTCCTGGGAGAAGAGGACGACTGGGGTTTGGGCCACTCGGTCCCCCTCCTCAGCCTCTCTGGCTGACAGCCCCGGCCCCCGGCCCGGCAGGCACGCACCTTCGCACCGCAGCACGGCACTGTTCCAGACCACGCTGCCCTCCTTCAGGATGCAGGTGATGGTCTCTGAACCCTGAGTCCCGAGGAAGCCTTCATCGCAGAGGAAGGAGATGGAGCTTCCCAGCTGGAGGCTGTCACCAAACCGTTTGCCATTTACTGGAACGCCCGGATCTGGACACTCATTGTGTCGAAAAGCTGTGTGGATAAGGGTCAAGGATGGGATTAGACAGAGCTGGCGTGCAGATGGACCCCCAAAGAAAATAAGCTTCATTATCATGGTCAATCCTAGACCCCCCCCACTTCCCCAAGAGCCTGGCATGCTGGGGGGAGAGCGACATACCCTAGAACCACACCGGGCACAAAGCAGGTACTCGTTAAACTCGATCTCCTGCCTTCCTGAGCACCTAATCCAACTTCATTCTAAAGCACATTTATAGATCAGGCAGGGGGCTGTTTCTCCTGTTGGCTCATTTACACCAAATAATGATTCCGTGACATAGGTATTATTAACCCAGTTTACAAATGAGGAAACTGACGCTCAACATGGTGAAGGAGCAGATCTGTGTCCTCAACGTCAAATCCATTCCATGCGTCCCTACCTTCAGCCAGCTATGGGATCATTTATGTTGCAGGTGAACCGGGCTCTAAATCCTGTGACACTAATAGATACCAAGCACCATAAAGTAGGTGCCCTGCAATGAACCCTGTCTGAAGCCATTCCCTTCATTTCCTCGCCCCTTGTCAGGCTGCCTCTCAGTCTGCCCAGGCAATTGATAATACCATGGTGGGGTGGTGGGGGGAGCGGGGCGGGGGGGGGGCGGGAGGAAAGAGTCAGAACACTTGCGGGTTTAATCAAGCTCTGCCTCTTACTAGCTACATGGTTCTGGGCAACTTATGTAATCTTGCTGAGCCTCTGTTCCCTAACCTATAAAATGGGCCATTCTGAGATAGGAATAACATGAAAGTTGATTTGAATTTGCAAGTGGCGAACGCTTGGTAAGCACCTGACAGGTGGTCAGTACCCCTTAAGTCTGTGTTCCCTTCCTTCTTCCCGTTCCCAACCTTCCTTCAACAGGGGTGCCCAGTTCTCACACTCGAGTCTGAGGCCACGCCCTATTTGCATCCCTGCTGTTTCAAGGACGGTGGCTTCCCCGTGGAGACCAGGCTCCACGGCTGCAAGGGCACGGGCCACTTTAGAGGCCTCTGAGATTGCCTAGCGATTGAAACACTTGCACAGTCAGAAACAGAAGCAGCCCTGGAGGCTGTCAGATCACCTTGCTGGAAGCAAACCTGGCAATCCTTCCTACTGAAGCTGGGCTGAGGAAGCATCTGACACAGAGATGATCTGGATGATCCCAGCTGAGCCCCGACCCCCCTCCCTCTGAAATGCAATCTTAAGTCAGCCCAGACATCAGTCTCCCGACCTCTCCTCATTAGGAACTTATGATCATGAGCTTGCCCTCAAATTTAGAAACATGGGGTGAGAAGAAAAGTGGTACTTGGGGCCCAGAAGTCCAGGCGTTTGTCTATTCAAAACCCTATCAGTCACACAGACACACAGATACACAGACACAGACACAGACACACACACGTGTACACACTAAGCAGGGACATGGAGCTATTTCTAATACCTTGAAGCAAATGCTCTAAGTCAAGGATTTAAATACTGCCCAGTTCTACCCATGTACCTTTTCAATCTGTTTCCTGGCAGGTGAAAGGGGACAGATCTTAGCTTAGGAAGTTTCTGTTGTGGTCTTGGAGGTGATGCCCGCAGGATTCTCCCACAGTAGGTGCTCAGTAAACAGCAGCTACTCTCATCTTTGTCCAAAATACTCACATGGAAGAAGGATTAGGTTTCCTCTAAGGAGCTCTGGAGGTGGAAACGGGATCCCTGAGCCTTGTTACAGGGACACAGATTTCAGGTCATCACGAGGGGAAGCCCCGAGCGCTCTCTAACTGTGGAGAGAGCTGTCTTGAGGGGGGATGCGAGCTCCCTGACATTGGGCAAATTCCAGCTCTTCCCAGACAATCGTCAGCTGGGACGTGACTGAGGAGATGCACGTCCTGCAGGGGAGACTACACTAGTTCCCAAACACTTGCCCATGGACTGTGGTTTCACTAGCTACATCAGAATCACCCCAGAAGCCTGTAAAAAATGTAGATTCTAGGGCCTCACTCCTTAGAGATTTTGATTCATCGGGTCTAGGATGGGGCTCAGATTTTTAAAAGTTATTGCTACCTATCCATCCCACTCTATCTGTATAAATGCACAGAAAATGATCTGTAATAGTGTTCACCAAATATTGGCAAGAATCATCTCCGGGTGGGGGGAATCTAGGGTGGGAGTCAGCATTTCTTCCTTGACCTGCCCCTGTTTTTTGATTACTGACGTATTGGATGTGTTATCATTTTTACAACGGTGGAGGAACCTTCGAGAGGAATGCTGGGTAAGAGTTTGATCATCAGGTCGTGTTTGCTGCTTTCTGCCTCTTCCTCCTGAGGATTTGGCATTTGCTCCTCTCCTGGAAAGTGGGGACCTACTAGGATATGGTTTTCCTCGGAGACTATGAGTATTTGTTTTAGACCCAGGTCCTCCACCGGTGTATCCACACCTGCTTTGAACCTGTAGAGTCCTCGGCCCTCCCCATCCTGGATAAGTGGGCTTCCCTGGGACAGCTCTCACCCTTCTTTTTCCCACTCCCACCAGAAGGAAGAAAGAGCATTTAGCCATTCATGGATCTTTCCATTCAATAAATATTTACTGATCCTCACCATGTACCAGACCCTGAACTGGGCAGAGGGCATAGAAAGATAAGTAATACATACCCCCATCTTTCCAGAGCTCATGGGAAAGACCTCATGGGAAAGTAGGGATGAGGACAGATAAACTAAAAGCCAGTGCTGCAGTGCTAGACTGGGAAGATCAGGGAAGACAGAACTGGGCTCTGCTTCCTCATATGCCCACAGATGAAGCGAAGAGGAGTGCCCTGGAGGAGGCTGCCCTGGAGGAGGCATCCCTGGGAAGATGCATTGTTTCTCTCAAGTCCGGCATCCTGAAGAAGGTGTTGAGGGAAATATCAGGGAAGGGCTTTAGCTTGGCATCTGGGGTCCCCAATGACCCCTGTTTGGCACCTTATTGTCTTCAGCTCAACTAGACCCTGGGGACAGATGGGACAAGGAAGCAAGACCTCTCTGAGTTATTTGTAATGAGGTGGATAGACCTGGAGTCTGTCATACAGAGTGAAGTAAGTCAGAAGGAGAAAAACAAATACCGTATGCTAACACATATATATGGAATCTAAGAAAAAAAAATGTCATGAAGAGATTAATGGTAGGACAGGAATAAAACACAGACCTACTAGAGCATGGACTTGAGGACATGGGGAGGGGGAAGGGTAAGCTGTGACGAAGTGAGAGAGTGGCAGGGACATATATGCACTACCAAATGTAAATTAGATAGCTAGTGGGAAGCTGCCGCATAGCACAGGGAGATCACCTCTGTGCTTTGTGACCACGAGAGGGGTGGGATAGGGACGGTGGGAGGGAGGGAGA
>NC_041216.1:9279247-9286703 GCF_002837175.3 Physeter macrocephalus | reverse complement strand
GTATAACTGATTCACTTTGTTGTAAAGGAGAAACTAACACACTATTGTAAAACAGTTATACTCCAATAAAGATGTTAAAGAAAAAAAAAAAAAGACCTCTCTGCCAAGGGTGGGAGGGGGGCTGGGCGGAGATCAGTTCTATCAGAAAGTGCCAGAGGGACAAGCGCTGCGTGTGTGCTGTGTGCGTGGGGCGGAGCTTGAACTGGGGACTTGCATTTCACAAGCGGCCTCTGGGAAAGGATCTGGTTAATCTGGTCAGACGGACCCAGCCTCAGCCCGCTAGCTCTGAACATTTGCCATTGGCCAAGTTCACCGGGTCCGTAGCTGGTTCTGCCCTGAACAGCACCTCTCGCTACCTTCGCGGCTTGCTGGTTCTACTCTCCAAGCTTCTGCCCCGCCCAACCCCCGAGACACAGAAACGACAATAATCACTGCTGAGCTTCAGTTTGCTTCTAGAGAAGGGGCCAAGGGCTAAGACTGGAGGTGACAACTTTGGGACTGTGGCCCTGAGAGGGGCCATGAGGAAATGCCCCAAGAGTTGGCTCTGATGAGTCTCAGAGCCAAACAGAAACACTGCTCTAGACTTCCGTTTCTGATTTGCCTATGGGAACGGGAAATGGCAAAGCACGGTGTGAGCAGCCCCACGGGATATACATGAAGTTGGCAGTGAGTAGGCGTCCAAGGACTTGGGGGAGCACATCAGAGCTAGAAGAGGATGGGGAAGGCTTGCTCTCCCTTGGGCCCTTCCTGGTTCTAGCTGGGCCTTCTAGGAGGGGTTGGGTGGGAGGGAGAAATGAGGCCCCAGGCTCCTTTCACATTATATGGCACATCCCTGGGAAATAAATGCTCAAAAGCGAGTGACGTCACAGAAAAGAACGCTTTCCGCTTTTCCCTTCATGCTGGAGCCCCGTGCCTGGCTCTGCAGCCCCGCAAGGCTTTTGGAACTGGTCCACCCACATCAACACTCCTCTGCTGGAGCCCCCTCCACTGGACATCCCCAGAGGGACGGTCAGCTGAGGACACAGGGTGGACTCACTAGTAAAGGTGATGTTGAAGCCCCTCTTCCCCGTGGAGTGGTCGGTCTGGAACTCAAGACGGGCCACGTGGCCGCTGCTTGTGATGGAGGAGGGGAGTTGGTTTCCCGAGAAGGTGCCCAGGACTGGGGCCTCAGCCGTGGCCCCATCCTTGATGACCAGGAAGTCAAACTGAGGCTCCACATCAATGTCATTGAAGGCCAGGTGGATGCGGCTCTCGGGCCGCGCGAGGATAAGCCAGACGCAGTGGAGGTGGTTGCCGTAGTCCTCCGGGTAGTTAGGTGACAGGACGATCCCAGAGGGGCTGGTGAAGTTGAAGAAG
The DNA here is from genome assembly GCF_002837175.3 of Physeter macrocephalus. NCBI lineage: Eukaryota > Metazoa > Chordata > Mammalia > Artiodactyla > Physeteridae > Physeter > Physeter macrocephalus. The sequence continues at coordinate 9,285,347 of NC_041216.1, read as the reverse complement.
CAGGAAACTGCAAGAGAAGAGCCGTGGAGGTCAGTGAGCATCCCTGGTATTGTGCCTGGGCCACTGAGGGCTGGCGGGGGAGCATTTCTTTGTCTAAGAGCAATAGAGAGAAAGGGTGACACGAGGGTTGGGCTAGACTGGCTGGGCTCTGAGCTCTAGGTGGGAGACATGCTGGGTTCCATGCCACACGTGGTGTTGGGAAGGGTCCCTCTGGCAAAACCACAGGCAAGGTGGAGCTAGTCTTCTCCTGGTCCTCTCTCTGTTTCGGGGAGCCGACCCCAGGCAGGGTCTGCATGCTTCTCGGTCCCTTGCGTTGGGGAAAAAACCCACCATTCATGCTTAAATGTAGTCCCAGTGCCTGGCTCCTTTTAGCTGGTGGTGATCCCCTGGGTGGTAACCAGGGTGGAGATATTCCAAGTCCATTTCTATCTTTTAAACATTTTTAGTGGGGAAATGATAGGTGTGCCCCTGGGGATTCTGCCAGCCTCGAAGCTACAAAACTATGCTAACGAGGCGCTAGGTAGGCACCATCCTTCAGAGCCCAAAACTTTGGAAGAAACTGGGGGAGAGAGGTGACAGCGCCTTAACTTGAGGCCCTGAACGCATTCCAAGGATCGACTCTTCTGAAAATCTTTATTTTAAACCCTTTCCATGCCAGTAACTAACAGACCCTGGAACAAGGCTGAGGCAAAGCCAAGTGCTATAAATGGAAAAACAACCAACAAACACTAAACCAAAATTAAAAAGAAAAATAACAGAATGAAAAAAAATTGCAACAAATATGCCAAAGGACAGCTATCAGTATTGAATTAGAGCTTTTATAATTGTACAAGAACATCACCAAGATGACCAAAGAGTATGCTCAGAGGATTCATATGAGAGAAAATAGGATTAATATGAAAACACAGTCCATTTCACTAGAAAAAAAATAAAAATAAACAACCCATACTGTTGAGGCTTCATGAAAACTCATATGTATTTATTGCCAGTTGCACAGTAAAGTTGATATAATCCTTTTGGAAGGGAGTGTATGCATTCTTAGCAGCAGCCACTACACTGTTCAAATATTCGGACTCAGTAATCTCTAGGAATTAATTCAAAAGAAAAAGAGCCACATGGACAAAGATGTTTACAGTGACATAATTTTATTACAGAGGAAAAAATGTGAACAACCTACATGTCAGCCCAATAATGCGAGGTAAATTATAGCCTTTAATGTGGTGCAGTTTGAACACAATCATTAAAGTGATAAATATGACCCTGTAGAAAGAATGTTAAACATTTTAAAGTAAAACGGTACATCATAAAATTATATGCATGCTTTGGATTATAGCTACTAAATATTTACTTATATATGGGTAAAGACTGGACATGAGCCCCCAAATAAAAATTGTATTAGAGTAAAAGGTTTGGGGGTGATATTTTTTCAAAATGAAAGCAATATTTAATTTTTCTGACTGCAAAAATGATACAGGCTCATTGAAACATTTTTTAATATATAAAAGTATAAAGAAGGTAGAAACGAATATGGACAAACATTTAAGTGCCTTTATAACATTTATAGTGATGTTTGGTATTAATTATATTGAAATTAAAGTAAGTATAATATTTGACTTATTAATTATAATGAAGCTAAGTTGAAAAATAATAATAAAATCATGTTTGCAAAAGAAAAAAAAAACACAAAACAAAGGGATTGGTGATTCCTTCCGCTGAGTGTCTCTTTCCTCTGCCTGACTCTACCCACCTTCCCCTTTTCTGCATTAGGTATTACTTTTTCCACCTGCTACTCAAAGCCCTCCCATCAAATTCAGCAAAGTGAACCTGGTCCCGAGGACACATTCAGTCTCATCCCTATAATCTCTGTATTTTATAAGTATTGAAAGTTTGAGTCAAGGGGAGAGAAGGACATGAAAAAGCTTTTAGGCAACACAAGGTATAGTTAATAGTAATTACCATTGTATATTATTGGGCGTTATACTAAGTACAGGCACTGTTCTAAGCACTTTCATCAATTACTCAATTTAACTGTCACAATAACGGCATGAGGTAGGTACTGTTATTAACCCCATTTAAAAATGAAGACACTGCGGCACACAGAGATTAAGTAGCTTGCCAGGGCTGCGCGGCCAGTAGATGTTAGCAGCAAGTTCAAATCCATGCAAATCCATGCAAATTCAAATCCACCTGACTCCACGGGCCAAGCCCTTCGCCACCCAGCAACACCGTCTCCCAGTATGAGAACAGTACTGCTCACTAAGTCTAAGAGTGGAGTCCTTGGGGGTGTTCTTAGAATCTGTTAAAGATTCATCTGTTAATACCAAACATTATATCAGCCCTGAACTGGAGGTTCTAGGCTGGACACAGATGCCCCCACACAGCTATCCCATCTATGGCTTTGTGGTAGTCCAGCTGGGAGCATAATACAAATAATGAGGAATCTGAAACCAACAAAGACCACTACCTTGAAGACTGAAGGGGAATAACCACATGGCCTGTCTACCAGCAGAACAACACCAAGGCGGACCAAAGACAAAGAAAAGCTCTGTGATTTCAAAGGCACTGAAAGTATGAGAACAAATGGATTTGCTGCAGAGAATTTAATTAACATCACCTGAGTCCCCACCCCGACTCCATCACTCTGTCACATTTTTTTCTTTATACCCTTTATCCAGAGTTGCCATGTTGTAAAGCTCCAGGGGCACCATTTTGAGCAGCTATACATGGCAGATCTACCTATCACTCTCTAAAATTACCTTGTTCACTGATTTGTTTATGGTCTGTCCCTCCCTCTCCCCGGCACACACACATGTACTCCACGAGGGCAGAAATCTTGTCTGTTTGATTTCTCTGAATCCCTATGGCTCCCACAATGCCTGGTACATTGTTGGTGCTCAATCAATATTTGCTGAATGAATCAATGAGCATTTAATGGTTGATACCATCTGAAGAGATGGTGACATGGATATGCATGCCTCACATCCCCATCCCGTTCCAAGCCCCAACCAAAAGAACTGACCAAAGTCTTTAAAAATAGGTGGATACCTGTGTTAGCTCTGGAAACATGGAAAAAATACTATGCTGTGATCCTCAATGTATGTCTCTTAGACACAGTACAGATCTGTCCCTAAACAATTTAGAGTAGAAAAGAGTATGACCCAGCCAAATTGTTAAAGAGCAAAGACAACAGAAACCGCTTCCAGTATCAAAGACCTCAAAAAGTATATTATCCATACAACACTAAAGAAATACTTGAAGGTGTTATCAACCCAGCCAAGAGATGAATCAAGATGCAGAACTCAAGTATGAGAACGTTATGCTTAATAAAAAATGAAAAAAGATTGGTGATAAGCAAATAAACAATATAGTAAAGAATTTAAATAATTGCTATAAACATAGTTAGAAAACAGACTGCAAGTGTAACAAATATTTGTTGGAAGAGAAGATAAAAGATATCACTACTGCCCAAACCCCAGGGTAAAATATTGCAGATTATTCTAATGTAAAGTATAAAGTTGAAGCAAGGAGATATGCTAATTTCCTCATTGTGTAAGAAATCCTGTTATATAATTTCTGTGATTAATTAGAGAAATATAGGTTAGAGTGTGTCTTTAAAGATGCTAAGTGTAATTAGTAATAGACTATAAAGTAGCTTATCTTCAAAATTACCAAAGGGGAAAAAGCAAAGCAGTCAATTTAGAAAAAAAATGGAATTCAAAGGAAACAACAAGGAATCATAAAGAGGGGAAATGTAAAGTAAGATGCTAAAAAAGGGGGAAAAAGACAAAACATCATTTATGATAGTAAATGTATACAGGTTTATCTGTCTTAGAAAAATATAACCCTCATTTTGGGAAAAGACACACAACTTAAAGTGACTCAGGATAGTCAAGAATAAGGAAATGGGCCAAGATAGCTCAGACTTCAGATTAGAAGAGTGTTACAATTTCCCAATGCCCAGGCCCCAAAGATTCCTTTTTATTTGGTGGAGTACACCCAGGGCATCAGAGGTTCTAAAAGCTTCTGGGTGATCCTAGTGTGCAGCCAGGGTTTGAGAACTACTGGTGAAGGCAAATGCAAACCCCCCAAAAAGGAGTTTTAATACTAATATCAGACCCTTGGATGTTATAATATCACACCAGACTCTTGATGATTCTTTTTTTTCAGTCCAAGAGTCCTCTGGACTGCCACCAAGAGACATTTCCTCTTGCACCTGGAAAGAGATGGAGCTGATCAACTGACACTAATAGAGCAGAAATGTGGCCCTGTAAAGCTCAGTTTTCTATCCCAAGGTATAATTCAGACTTGTTACAATGAGGGCAGGAAAAGGGAGTGTGCATTGTCCAACAAAGGTCTAATATCTCTCACTCTGGAAAATTAGGTTTACATATTACAGTAGAATGTTTCTGTTGGAGAATAGAATTTGCTTCTCAGTGTCGCAAATGAGGATAACAAAATGTATTGTGATTGGATCTCATCACTATCAATCACCCAGGTAAAAGAGAAAGATGAGGTACCCTCTCCCTTTGGAAGCAATTACCACGTTGTGCTCACGGATCTTGACCTTGGATAAGCCTTTAAATGGGTCAGACTTTTGAAAAATAATAAAGGTGGAAACCTCATTACTAAATGGATGTATCATTACTGTGTATAATATTGGATTATTATTCAATAGGACCTTGAGTAAGTAATAAAAGTTTTGTTGAAAAACCCTCTTTTATTATCTTTTCCTCAGGTGTTGTCACTGCTAGTTTCAGTGCTTTCAAAATGATAATTCAGTTACTAGGGACCCAATGAGACAAAACAAAATCTCAAATCCAAAGATGACATTTAAAAAATGGATGACAGGCACATTCCAAAATGAAGATATGACAGTTATGATACATTAGGCCCCAAAGCACTGAAACAGACAAAATAAACTAACTTTAGCATAGTGGTTAAGAATTCGCCTGCCAATGCAGGGGACATGGGTTTGAGCCCTGGTCCGGGAAGATGCCACATGCCGCAGAGCAACTAAGCCCATGCACCACAACTACTAAGCTTGTGCTCTAGAGCCCGTGAGCCACAACTATTGAAGCCCGTGCACCTAGAGTCCGTGCTCTGCAACAAGAGAAGCCACCAAAATGAGAAGTCCGTGCACTGCAACGAAGAGTAGCCCCAGCTCGCCGCAACTAGAGAAAGCCCACGTGCAACAACGAAGACCTAATGCAGCCAAAAATAAATAAATAAAAATTTAAAAACCCCAAAAACATAAGAGTTGGAGAAAAATATACTAATCTGAAGTCAAAAGTAAATAAAGTGGATCTGTAAAATATTATGAGTGTGTATATGTTATATGAAACTCTGTAACCTTCAAGCAAGGAACACCACCTTCTTCACAAGTGCCCCTGGGATATTACAGAAATGGACCCTATTTTGGGCTACAAAGAATTCTCCATAAACTCCTCCACAAAGCAAAAACTGTTGGGACACATTTTCTATTCACAGTACAAATAAACTACAAATCAATAATAAAAGAATGACTATGAACCTGCAGCCTGCGAAAAGGAGACCCCCAAACACAGTAAGTTAAACAAAATGAGAAGACAGAGAACTATGCAGCAGATGAAGGAGCAAGGTAAAAACCCATCAGACCAAAAAATGAAGAGGAGATAGCCAGTCTACCTGAAAAAGATTTTAGAGTAATGATAGTAAAGATGATCCAAAATCTTGGAAGCAGAATGGAGAAAATACAAGAAACATTTAACAAGGACCTAGAAGAACTAAAGAGCAAACAAACAACGATGAGCAACACAATAAATGAAATTTAAAATTCTCTAGAAGGAATCAAGAGCAGAATAACTGAGGCAGAAGGACGGATAAGTGATCTGGAAGATAAAATAGTGGAAATAGTTACCACAGAGCACAATATAAAGAAAAAAGAATGAAAAGAATTGAGGACATTCTCAGAGACCTCTGGGACAACATTAAATACACCAACATTCAAATTACAGGGGTCCCAGAAGAAGAAGAGAAAAATAAAAGGGACTAAGAAAACATTTGAAGAGATTATAGTTGAAAACTTCCCTAATATGGGAAAGGAAATAGTCAATCAAGTCTA
>NC_041216.1:9276542-9278839 GCF_002837175.3 Physeter macrocephalus | reverse complement strand
ATTAAGAAAATGGTAATAGGAACATACATATCAATAATTATCTTAAATGTAAATGGATTAAATGCTCCCACCAAAAGACATAGACTGGCTGAATGGATACAAAAACGAGACCTGTATATATGCTGTCTACAAGAGACCCACTTCAGACCTAGGGACACATACAGACTGAAAGTGAGGGGATGGAAAAAGATATTCCATACAAATGGAAATCAAAAGAAATCTCGAGTAACAATTCTCGTATCAGACAAAATAGACTTTAAAATAAAGACTATTACAAGAGACAAAGGACACTACATAATGATCAAGGGATCAATCAGGATCAAGGATCAAGGGATCAATGATAAAGGGATCAATCAAAGAAGAAGATATAGCAATTGTAAATTTTATGCCCCCAACATGGAGTACCTCAATACATAAGGCAAATGCTAACAGCCATAAAAGGGGAAATCGATAGTAACACAATCATAGTAGGGGACTTGAACACCCCACTTTCACCAATGGACAGATCAACCAAAATGAAAATAAATTAGGAAACACAAGCTTTAAATGACACATTAAAAAAGATGGACTTAGGGCTTCCCTGGTGGCGCAGTGGTTGCGCGTCCGCCTGCTGATGCAGGGGAACCGGGTTCGCGCCCCGGTCTGGGAGGATCCCACATGCCGCGGAGTGGCTGGGCCTGTGAGCCATGGCCGCTGGGCCTGCGCGCCATGGCCGCTGGGCCTGCGCGTCCGGAGCCTGTGCTCCGCGATGGAAGAGGCCACAACAGTGAGAGGCCCACGTACCACCAAAAAAAAAAAAAAAAAAAAAAAAGATGGACTTAACTGATATTTATAGGACATTCCATCCAAAAACAACAGAATACACTTTTTTTCTCAAGTGCTCATGGAACATTCTCCAGGATAGATCATATCTTGGGTCACAAACCAAGCCTTGTAAATTTAAGAAAATTGAAATTGCATCAAGTATCTTTTCTGAACACATGCTATGAGACTAGGTATCAATTACAGGAAAAAAACTGTAAGAAATACAAACACATGGAGGCTAAAGAATACACTACTAAATAACAAAGAGATCACTGAAGAAATCTAAGAGAAAATCAAAAAATACCTAGAAACAAATGACAATGAAAACACGACAACCTAAAACCTATGGGATGCAGCAAAAGCAGTTCCAAGAGGGAAGTTTATAGCAATACAATCCTACCTTAAGAAAAAAGAAACATCTCAAATAAACAGCCTAACCTTACACCTAAAGCAGTTACAGAAAGCACAAAAAAACCTCAAAGTAGGCAGAAGGAAAGAAATCATAGAGATCATATCAGAAATAAATGAAAAAGAAATGAAGGAAACAATAGTAAAGATCAAGAACTAAAAGCTGGTTCTTTGAGAAGATAAAAAAATTGATAAACCATTAGACAGACTCATCAAGAAAAAGAGGGAGAGGATTCAAATCCATAAAATTAGAAATGAAAAAGGAGAAGTAACAACTGACACTGCAGAAATACAAAGGATCATGAGAGATTACTACAAGCAACTCTATGCCAATAAAATGGACAACCTGGAAGAAATGGACAAATTCTTAGAAAAGCACAACCTTCTGAGACTGAACCAGGAAGAAACAGAAAATATAAACAGACAAATCACAAGCACTGAAATTGAAACTGTGATCAAAAATCTTCCAACACACAAACGCCCAGGACCAGATGGCTTCACAGATGAATTCTATCAAACATTTAGAGAAGAGCTAACACCTATCCTTCTCAAACTCTTCCAAAATATAGCAGAGAGAGGAACACTCCAAACTCATTCTACGAGGCCACCATCACCCCGATACCAAAACCAGACATGATGTCACAAAAAAACAAAACTACAGACCGATATCACTGATGAACATATATTCAAAAATCCTCAACAAAATACTAGCAAACAGAATCCAACAGCACATTAAATGGATCATACACCATGATCAAGTAGGGTTTATCCCAGAAATGCAAGGATTCTTCAATATACGCAAATCAATCAATGTGATAAACCATATTAACACACTGAAGAAGAAAAACCACATGATAATCTCAATAGATGAAGAAAAAGCTTTCAACACCCATTTATGATAAAAACTCTCAAGAAAGTAGGCATAGAGGGAACTTACCTCAACATAATAAAGGCCATATATGAACAAACCCACAGCCAACATCGTTCTCAATGGTGAAAAACTGAAACCATTTCCACTAAGATCAGGAACAAGACAAGGTTGCCCACTCTCACCACTCTTATTCAACATAGTTTTGGAAGTTTTA
>NC_041216.1:9275450-9275891 GCF_002837175.3 Physeter macrocephalus | reverse complement strand
GAAATGGAAATAAAAACAAAAATAGACAAATGAGACCTAATGAAACTTGAAAGCTTTTGCACAGCAAAGGAAACCATAAACAAGACGAAAAGAGAACCCTCAGAATTGGAGAAAATATTTGCAAATGAAGCAACTGACAAAGGATTAATCTCCAAAATATACAAGCAGTTCATGCAGCTCAGTATCAAAATAACAAACAATCCAATCCAAAAATGGGCAGAAGACCAGATAGACATTTCTCTAAAGAAGATATACAGATTGCCAACAAACACATGAAAGGATGCGCAACATCACTAATCACTAGAGAAATGCAAATCAGAACTAAAATGAGGTATCACCTCATACCACTCAGAATGGCCATCATCAAAAAATCTACAAACAATACATGCTGGAGAGGGTGTGGAGGAAAGGGGACCCTCTTGCACTGTTGGTGGGAATGTA